>NW_025726148.1:137500-255000 GCF_021461395.2 Schistocerca americana | reverse complement strand
AGCTGTGGAATGCAGAAAAAACAGCAAATTGGCGCTCATAGGAAGAAGAACAAGCCCAAAAATGCAACAGGAGCGTAATATGTAAGAAACTGTCTACGCAACCTGTAAGTACAGTTCAAAACATTACTACTTAATAGGAAATACCAACCACCAGAACCGTTTATAACCTATAGGCACAGTGACCAAAAATGTAAATAAAATAGCTAACATATGTACATATTACAGGCAACTGATGATGCCTTGCAGAAAATAAAGGCGAAACGCGTATGGCACTAAAATTGTGTTTTATTCAGTTGCTGTCAGACGGTCCATAGGTGAAAATCATCAACATACCGTAGTATTTTCTTTTGGGATACGAGTACCTCCACTCCGTTGCACTATTCCTTCTTTACTGCATCCCTCGCTCCCTCAGATTGACGAACTAACACAGATATTGCGTCGCTATGAAATACTATGGGTTCTATGACTTCTCCTTCTATATCGAGAAATGTTTCTATGGAAACGACAGGTTTTTCTTTCGGGATACGAGTATCTCCTTTCCGATGCGCTATTCCTTCTTTACTGCATCCCTGGCTCCCTCACATTGACGAATTAACACAGATATTGTGACGCTATGGTATAATTTGTGTTCTATGACTTCTCCTTCTAAATCGAGTAACGTTTACATAGAAACGACAGGATTTTCTTTTGAGATACGTCTATCTCCTTTCCTATGCACTAGTCCTTCTTTACTGCATCCCTGGCTCCCTCACATTCACGAATAAACACAGTAATTGCGACTCCATGCAATACTATGTGTTCTATGACTTCTCCTTCTAAATCGAGTAACGTTTCTAAGGAAACGACAGGATTTTCTCATGGGATACGAGTATCTCCTTTCCGATGAACTATTCCCTCTTTACTGCATCCCTCGCTCCTTCACATTGTTGAATTAACATAGAATTTACGTCGCTATGAAATACTATGGGTTCTATGATTTCTCCTTAAAAATCGAGTTACGTTTCTATGGAAACGACAGAATTTCTTTTGGGATACGAGTATCTCCTTTCCGATGCACTATTCCTCCTCTACGGCATCCCTCGATCCCTCACATTCACGAATTAACACTAAAATTGCGTCGCTATGAAATACTATGTGTTCTATGGCTTCTCCTTCTAAATCGAGTAACGTTTCTATGGAAACGACAGGATTTTCTTTTGGGATACGACTATCTCCTTTCCGATGCACTATTCCTACTTTACTGATTGCCTCGTTCCCTAACATTGACGAATAAGCACAGAAAATGCGTCGCTATGAAATACTATGGGTTCTATGACTTCTCCTTCTAAATCGAGTAACGTTTCTATGGAAACGACAGGATTTTCTTTTGGGATACGACTATCTCCTTTCCGATGCACTATTCCTTCCTGACTCCATCCCTGTCTCCATCACATTGACGAATTAACACAGAAATTGCGACGCTATGGAATACTATGTGCTCTATGACATCTCCTTCTAAATCGAATATCGATTCTATGGAAAGGACAGGATTATCTTATTGGATCCGAGTATCTCCTTTCCGATGCACAATTCCTTCTTTATTGCATCCCTCGCACCATCACATTGGCGAATTAACACAGAGATTGCGTCCCTATGAAATACTATGGGTTCTATAACTTCTCTTTCTAAATCGAGTAACGTTTCTATTGAAAAGACAGGATTTTCTTATGGGATACGAGTATCTCCTTTCCGATGCACTATTCCCTCGTTACTGCATCTCGCGCTCACTCACATTGACGAATTAACACAGAAATTGCGTCGCTATGAAATACTATGGGTTCCATGACTTCTCATTCTAAATCGAGTAACGTTTCTATGTAAACGACAGGATCTTCTTTTATGTTACGAGTACCTCCTTTCCGATGCACTATTAGTTCTTTACTGCATCCCTCGCTCCCTCACATTGACGAATAAGCAGAGAAATTGCGTCGCCATGTCATACTATGGGTTCTATAACTTCTCCTTCTAAATCGTGTAACAATTCTATGGAACCGACAGGATTTCGTTTCGGGATACAACTATCTCTTTTCCGATGCACTATTCCTTCTTTACTTCATCCCTCGCTCCCTCACATTGACGAATTAACACAGAAATTGCCTCTCTAGGAATTACTACGGGTTCTATGACATCTCCTTCTAAATCGAGTAACGTTTCCATGGACACGACTGGATTTTCTATTGGGATACGAGTATCTCCTTTCCGATGCACTATTCCTTCTTTACTGCATCCCTCGCTCCCTCACATTGACGAATTAACACAGATATTGTGTCGCTATGAAATACTATGGGTTCTGTGATTTCTCCCTCTAAATCGAGTAACTTTTCCATGGTAACGACAGGATTTTCTTTTAAGATACGAGTATCTCCTTTCCGATGCACTATTCCTTCTTTAATGCATCCCTCGTTACCTCACATTTACGAATTAACACAGAAATTGCGTCAGTATGAAATACTACGGGTTCTATGACTTCTCCTTCTAAATCGAGTAACGTTTCTATGGAACCGACAGGATTTTCTTTTGGTATACTGGTATACGAGTATCTCCTTTCCGATGCACTATTCCTTCTTTAATGCATCCCTCGTTACCTCACATTTACGAATTAACACAGAAATTGCGTCAGTATGAAATACTACGGGTTCTATGACTTCTCCTTCTAAATCGAGTAACGTTCCTATGGAAACGACAGGATTATCTTTTGGGATACGTCTATCTCCTTTCCGATGCACTGGTCCTTCTTTACTGCATCCCTGGCTCCCTCACTTTCACGAATTAACACAGAAATTGCGAGTCCATATAATACTATGTGCTCTATGACTTCTCCTTCTAAATCGAGTAACGTTTCTAAGGAAACGAGAGGATTTTCTTATGGCATACGAGTATCTCCGATGCACTATTCCTTCTTTACTGCATCCCTCGCTCCCTCACATTGACGAATTAACACTGATATTGCGTCGCTATGAAATACTATGTGTTCTATAACTTCTCCTTCCAAATCGAGTAACGTTTCCTTAGCAACGACAGGATTTTCTTTTGGGATACGAGTATCTCCTTTCCGATGCATTATTTCTTCTTTACTGCATCCCTCGCTCCCTCACATTGACGAATTAACAATGAAATTGTGTCTCTATGAAATACTATGGATTCTATGACTTCTCCTTCTAAATCGAGTAACGTTTCTTTGGAAACGACAGGATTTTCCTTTGAGATACGGGTTTCTCCTTTCCGATGCACTATTCCTACTTTACTGCATCCCTCGTTCCCTAACATTGACGAATACGCTCAGAAATTGCGTCGCTATGAAATCCGATGGATTCTATGACTTCTCCTTCTAAATCTAGTAACGTTTCCATGGAAACGACAGGATTTTCGTTTGGGATACGTCTATCTCCTTTCCGATGCACTAGTCCTTCTTTACTGCATCCCTGGCTCCCTCAGATTCACGAACTAACACAGAAATTGCGACTCCATGGAATACTATGCGCTCTATGACTTCTCCTTCTAAATCGAGTAACGTTTCTATGGAAACGACAGGTTTTTCATTTGGTATACTATTATACGAGTATCGCCATTCCGATGCACTATTCCTCTATCCTGCATCCCTCGTTCCCTCACATTGACGAATTAACACATAAATTGCCACGCAATGAAATACTATGTGTTCCATGACTTCTCCTTCTAAATCGAGTAACGTTCCTATGCAAACGACAGGATTTTCTTTTGGGATACGTCTATCTCCTTTCCGGTGCACTAGTCCTTCTTTACTGCATCCCTGGCTCCCTCAGATTCACGAATTAACACAGAAATTGCGACTCCATGGAATACTATGTGCTCTATGACTTCTCCTTCTAAATTGAGTAACGTTTCTAAGGAAACGTCAGGATTTTCTTATGGGATACGAGTATCTCCTTTCCGATGAACTATTCCTTCTTTACTGCATCCCTCGCTTCCTCACATTGACGAATTAACACTGATATTGCGTCGCTATGAAATACTATGTGTTCTATAACTTCTCCTTCTAAACCGAGTAACGTTTCTATGGAAACGACCGGATTTTCCTTGGAGATACGGGTATCTCCTTTCCGATGCACTATTCCTACTTTACTGCATCCCTCGTTCCCTAAGATTGACGAATAAGCTCAGAAATTGCGTCGCTATGAAATCCGATTGATTCTATGTCTTCTCCTTCTAAATCGAGTAACGTTTCTATGGAAACGACAGGATTTTCATTTGGGATACGTCTATCTCCTTTACGATGCACTATTCCTTCTTTATTGCATCCCTCGCACTCTCACATTGACGAATTAATCCAGAGATTGCGTCGAAATGAAATACAATGGGTTCTATAACTTCTCTTCCTAAATCGTAAAACGTTTCTATGGAAACGACAGGATTCTCGTTTGGGATACGTCTATCTCCTTTCCGATGCACTATTCCTTCTTTACTGCATCCCTGGCGCCCTCACATTCACGGATTAACACAGATATTGCCTCTCTAGGAATTACTACGGGTTCTATGACTTCTCCTTCTAAATCGAGTAACGTTTCCATGGAGACGACTGGATTTTCTTTTGGGATACGAGTATCTACTTTCCGATGCACTATTCCTTCTTTACTGCCTCCCTCGCTCCCTCACATTGACGAATTAATATAGAAATTACGTCGCTATGAAATACTATGGGTTCTATGATTTCTCCCCCTAAATCGAGTAACGTTTCTATTGAAACGACAGGTTATTCTTTTTTATACGAGTCTCTCCTTTCCGATGCACTATATCTTCTTTACTGCGTCCCTAGCTCCCTCACATTGACGAATAAACAATGAAATTGCGTCTCTATGAAATACTATGGGATCTATGACTTCTCCTTCTAAATCGAGTAACGTTTCTATGGAAACCACACAATTTTCTTTTGGGATACGAGTATCTCCTTTCCGATGCACTATTCCTCCTCTACTGCATCCCTCGATCCCTCACATAGACGAATTAACAATGAAATTGCGTCCTTATGAAATACTATGTGTTCTATGACTTCTCCTTCTAAATCGAGTAACGTTTCTATGGAAGCGACAGGATTTTACTTTGAGATACGAGTATCACCTTACCGATGCACTATTCCAACTTTACTGATTGCCTCGTTCCCTAACATTGACGAATAAGCACAAAAAAAGCGTCGCTATGAAATCGTATGGATTCTATGACTTCTCCTTCTAAATCGAGTAACGTCTCAATGGAAACGACAGGATTCTCCATGGGATACGACTATCTCCTTTCCGATGCACTATTCCTTCCTTACTCCATCCCTGGCTCCATCACATTGACGAATTAACACAGAAATTGCGACGCTATGGAATACTACGTGCTCTATGACTTCTCCATCTAAATCGAATATCGATTCTATGGAAAGGACAGGATTTGCTTATCGGATCCGAGTATCTCCTTTCCGATGGACTATCCATTCTTTATTGCATTCCTCGCTAGCTCACATTGACGAATTAGCACAGAGATTGCGTCGCTACGAAATACTATGGGTTCTATAACTTCTCTTTCTAAATCGAGTAACGTTTCTATTGAAACGACAGGATTTTCTTTTGGGATACGAGTATCTCCTTTCCGATGCACTATTCCCTCTTTACTGCATCTCTCGCTTACTCACATTGACGAATTAACACAGAAATTGCGTCGCTATGAAATACTATGGGTTCCATGACTTCTCCTTCTAAATCGAGTAACGTTTCTATGGAAACGACAGGTTTTTCTTTTATGTTACGAGTACCTCCTTTCCGATGCACAATTAGTTCTTTACTGCATCCCTCGCTCCCTCACATTGACGAATAAGCAGAGAAATTGCGTCGCCATGTAATACTATGGGTTCTATAACTTCTCCTTCAAAAACGAGAAACAATTCTATCTAAACGACAGGATTTCGTTTCGGGATACAACTATCTCCTTCCCGATGCACTATTCATTCTTTACTTCATCCCTCGCTCCCTCACATTGACGTATTAACACAGAAATTGCCTCTCTAGGAATTACTACGGGTTCTATGACTTTTCCTTCTAAATCGGACGACGTTTCCATGGTAACGACAGGAGTTTCTTTTGGGATACGAGTATCTCCTTTCCGATGCACTATTCCTTCTTTAATGCATCCCTCGCTACCTCACATTGACGAATTAACACAGATATTGCGTCGCTATGAAATACTATGGGTTCAATGACTTCTCCTTCTAAATCGAGTAACTTTTCTATGGAAGCGACAGGATTTTCTTTTGGCATACTGGTATACGAGTATCTCCATTCCGATGCACTATTCCTTCTATCCTGCATCCCTCGCACCCTCACAGTGACGAATTTACACATAAATTGCGTCGCTATGAAATACTATGTGTTCTATGACTTCTCCTTCTAAATCGAGTAACGTTACTATGCAAACGACAGGATTATCTTTTGGGATACGTCTATCTCCTTTCCGATGCTCTAGTCCTTCTTTACTGCATCCCTGGCCCCCTCACATTCACGAATTAACACAGAAATTGCGACTCCATGGAGTACTATGTGTTCTATTACTTCTCCTTCTAAATCGAGTAACGTTTCTAAGGAAACGACAGGATTTTCTTATTGGATACGAGAATCTCCTTTCCGATGCACTATTCCCTCTTAACTGTATCCCTTGCTCGTTCACATTGACAAATTGCGTCGAATACCATTGGTTCTAGGACATCTCCTTCTAAATCGAGTAACGTTTCAATGGAAACAAACGGATTTTCTTTTGGAATACGAGTATCTCCACTCCGCTGCACTATTCCTTCTTTACTGCATCATTCGCTCCCTCAGATTGACGAATTAACACAGATATTGCGTCGCTATGAATTACTATGGGTTCTATGACTTCTCCTTCTATATCGAGAAACGTTTCTATGGAAACGACAGGTTTTTCTTTCGGGATACGTGTATTTCCTTTCCGATGCACTAGTCCTTCTTTACTGCATCCTTAGCTCCCTCACATTCACGAATTAACACAGAAATTGCGACTCCATGGAATACTATGTTATCTATGACTTCTCCTTCTAAATCGAGTAACGTTTCTAAGGAAACGACAGGATTTTCTTTTGGGATACGTCTATCTCCTTTCCGATGCACTAGTCCTTCTTCACTGCATCATTCGCTCCCTCAGGTTGACGAATTAACACAGATATTGCGTCGCTATGAATTACTATGGGTTCTATGACATCTCCTTCTATATCGAGAAACGTTTCTATGGAAACGACAGGTTTTTCTTTCGGGATACGTGTATCTCCTTTCCGATGCGCTATTCCTTCTTTACTGCATCCCTGGCTCCCTCACATTGACGAATTAACACAGGTATTGTGACGCTATGGTAAAATATGTGTTCTATGACTTCTCCATCTAAATCGAGTAACGTTTCTATGGAAACGACTGGATTTTCGTTTGGGATACGAGTCTCTCCTTTCCGATGCACTATTCCTTCTATCCTGCATCACACGCTCCCTCACATTGACGAATTAACACAGAAATTGCGTCGCTATGAAATACTATGTGTTCTATGACTTCTCCTTCTAAATCGAGTAACGTTTCTATAGAAACGACAGGATTTTCGTTTTGGATACGAGTATCTCCTTTCCGATGCATTATTCCCTCTATCCTGCAGCCCTCGCTCTCTCACATTGACGAATTAACACAGAAATTGCGTCAGTATGAAATACTATGGGTTCTATGACTTGTCCTTAAAAATCGAGTCACGTTTCTATGGAAACGACAGAATTTTCTGTTGGGATACGAGTACCTCTTTTCCGATGCACTATTCCTCCTCTACTGCATCCCTCGATCCCTCACATTCACGAATTAACACTAAAATTGCGTCGCTATGAAATACTATGTGTTCTATAACTGCTCCTTCTAAATCGAGTAACGTTTCTATTGAAACGACAGGTTATTCATTTGGGATACGAGAATCTCCTTTCCGATGCACTATAACTTCTTTACTGCTTTCCTCGCTCCCTCACATTGACGAATTAACAGTGAAATTGCGTCTCTATGAAATACTATGGGTTCTATGACTTCTCCTTGTAAATCGAGTAACGTTTCTATGGAAACGACAGGATTTTCTTTAGGGATACGACTATCTCCTTTCTGATGCACTATTCCTTCCTGACGCCATCCCTGTCTCCATCACATTGACGAATTAACACAGAAATTGCGACGCTATGAAATACTATGTGCTCTATGACTTCTCCTTCTAAATCGAATATCGATTCTATGGAAAGGACAGGATTTTCTTATCGGATCCGGGTATCTCCTTTCCGATGCACTATTCCTTCTTTATTGCATACCTCGCACCCTCACAATGACGAATTAACACAGAGATTGCTTCGCTATGAAATACTATGGGTTCTATTACTTCTCTTTCTAAATCGAGTAACGTTTCTATTGAAACGACAGGATTTTCTTTTGGGATACGAGTACCTCTTTTCCGATGCACTATTCCCTCTTTACTGCATCTCCCGCTCACTCACATTGACGAAATAACACAGAAATTGCGTCGCTACGAAATACTATGGGTTCCATGACTTCTCCTTCTAAATCGAGTAACGTTTCTATGGAAACGACAGGATTTTCTTTTGGTATACTGGTATACGAGTTTCTCCTTTCCGATGCACTATTCCTCTATCCTGCATCCCTCGCTCCCTCACATTGACGAATTAACACTCATATTGCGTCGCTATGAAATACTATGTGTTCTATAACTTCTCCTTCTAAATCGAGTTACGTTTCTATTGAAACGACAGGTTTTTCCTTTGGGATACGAGTATCTCCTTTCCGATGCATTATTTCTTCTTTACTGCATCCCTCGCAACCTCACATTGACGAATTAACAATGAAATTGCGTCTCTATGAAGTAATATGGATTCTATGACTTCTCCTTCTAAATCGAGTTACGTTTCTATGGAAACGACAGGATTTTCCTTTGAGATACGGGTATCTCCTTTCCGATGCACTATTCCTACTTTACTGCATCAATCGTTCCCTAACATTGACGAATAAGCTCAGAAATTGCGTCGCTATGAAGTCCGATGCATTCTATGTCTTCTCCTTCTAACTCGAGTAACGTTTCTATGGAAACGGCAGGATTTTCGTTTGGGATACGACTATCTCCTTTCCGTTGCACTATTCCTTCTTTACTGCGTACCTGGCTCCCTCACATTTACGAATTAACACAGAAATTGCGACTCCATGGAATACTATGTGGTCTATGACTTCTCCTTCTAAATCGAGTTACGCTTGTATGGAAACGAGAGGATTTTCCTATGGGATGCGTCTATCTTATTTACGATGCACTATTCCTTCTTTATTGCATCCCTCGCTCTCTCACATGGACGAATTAACCCAGAGATAGCGTCGAAATGAAATACTATGGGTTCTATAACTTCTCTTTCTAAATCGAGTTACGTTTCTATTGAAACGACAGGATTTTGTTATGGGATACGAGTATCTCCACTCCGCTGCACTATTCCTTGTTTACTGCATCCCTCGCTCCCTCAGATTGACGAATTAGCACAGATTTTTCGTCGCTATGAATTACTATGGGTTCTATGACTTCTCGTTCTAAATCGAGTTACGTTTCTATGGAAACGACAGGATTTTTGTTTGGGATACGAGTATCTCCTTTCCGATGCATTATTCCCTCTATCCTGCATCCCTCGCTCTCTCACATTGACGAATTAACACAGAAATTGCGTCAGTATTAAATACTATGGGTTCTATGACTTCCCCTTAAAAATGGAGTTACGTTTCTATGGAAACGACAGAATTTTCTTTTGGGATACGAGTATCTTCTTTCCGATGCACTATTCCTCCTCTACTGCATCCCTCGATCCCTCACATTCACGAATTAACACTGAAATTTCGTCGCTATGAAATACTATGTGTTCTATAACTGCTCCTTCTAAATCGAGTAACGTTTCTATTGAAACGACAGGTTATTCATTTGGGATACGAGTATCTCCTTTCCGATGCACTATAACTTCTTTACTGCATTCCTCGCTCCCTCACATTGACGAATTAACAATTAAATTGCGTCTCTATGAAATACTATGGGTTCTATGGCTTCTCCTTCTAAATCGAGTAACGTTTCTATGGAAACGACAGGATTTTCTTTTGGGATACGACTATCTCCTTTCCGATGCACTATTCCTACGTTACTGATTGCCTCGTTCCATAACATTGACGAATAAGCACAGGTAATGCGTCGCTATGAAATCCTATGGGTTCTATGACTTCTCCTTCTAAATCCAGTAACGTTTCTATGGAAACGATTGGATTTTCTTTAGGGATACGACTATCTCCTTTCTGATGCACCATTCCTTCCTGACGCCATCCCTGTCTCCATCACATTGACGAATTAAAACAGAAATTGCGACGCTATGGAATACCATGTGCCCTATGACTTCTCCTTCTAAATCGAATATCGATTCTATGGAAAGGGCAGGATTTCCTTTTGGGATACGAGTACCTCTTTTCCGATGCACTATTCCCTCTTTACTGCATCTCCCGCTCACTCACATTGACGAAATAACACAGAAATTGCGACGCTATGAAATACTATGTGTTCTATGACTTCTCCTTCTAAATCGAGTAACGTTCCTATGCAAACGACAGGATTTTCTTTTGGGATACGTCTATCTCCTTTCCGATGCACCAGTCCTTCTTTTCTGCATCCCTGGCCCCTCACATTTACGAATTAACACAGAAATTGCGACTCCATGGAATACTATGTGCTCTATGACTTCTCCTTCTAACTCGAGTAACGTTTCTAAGGAAACGACAGGATTTTCTTATGGGATACGAGTATCTCCGATGCACTATTCCTTCTTTACTATATCCCTCGCTCCCTCACATTGACGAATTAACACTGATATTGCGTCGCTATGAAATACTATGTGTTCTATAACTTCTCCTTCTAAATCGAGTAACGTTTCTATTGAAACGACAGGTTTTTCCTTTGGGATACGAGTATCTCCTTTCCGATGCATTATTTCTTCTTTACTGCATCCCTCGCTCCCTCACATTGACGAATTAACAATGAAATTGCGTCTCTATGAAGTACTATGGATTCTATGACTTCTCCTTCTAAATCGAGTTACGTTTCTATGGAAACGACAGGATTTTCCTTTGAGATACGGGTATCTCCTTTCCGATGCACTATTCCTACTTTACTGCATCCCTCGTTCCCTAACATTGACGAATAAGCTCAGAAATTGCGTCGCTATGAAGTCCGATGCATTCTATGTCTTCTCCTTCTAAATCGAGTAACGTTTCTATGGAAACGACAGGATTTTCGTTTGGGATACGACTATCTCCTTTCCGATGCACTATTCCTTCTTTACTGCGTACCTGGCTCTCTCACATTCACGAATTAACACAGAAATTGCGACTCCATGGAATACTATGTGTTCTATGACTTCTCCTTCTAAATCGAGTTATGTTTGTATGGAAACGAGAGGATTTTCTAATGGGATGCGTCTATCTCCTTTACGATGCACTATTCCTTCTTTATTGCATCGCTCGCACACTCACATTGTCGAATTAACCCAGAGATTGCGTCGAAATGAAATACTATGGGTTCTACAACTTCTCTTTCTAAATCGAGTTACGTTTCTATTGGAACGACAGGATTTTCTTTTGGGTTACGAGTATCTCCTTTCCGATGCACTATTTCTTCTTTACTGCATCACTCGATCCCTCATATTAACTAATTAACACAGAAATTGCGTCGCTATGATATACTATGGGTTCTACGACTTCTCTTTCTAAATCGAAAAACGATTCAATGGAAACGACAGGATTTTCTTTTGGGATACGATTATCTCCTTTCCGATTCACTATTCCCTCTTTACTGCATCTCTCGCTCCCGCACATTGACGAATTAACACAGAAATTGCGACGCAATGAAATTCTATGTGTTCCATGACTTCTCCATCTAAATCGAGTAACGTTCCTATGCTAACGACAGGATTTTCTTGTGGGATACGTCTATCTCCTTTCCGATGCACTAGTCCTTCTTTACTGCATCCCTGGCACCCTCACATTCACGAATTAACACAGAAATTGCGACTCCATGGAATACTATGTGTTCTATGACTTCTCCTTCTAAATCGAGTTACGTTTTTATGGAAACGAGAGGATTTTCGTATGGGATACGTCTATCTCCTTTACGATGCACTATTCCTTCTTTATTGCATCCCTCGCACGCTTACATTGTCGAATTAACCCAGAGATTGCGTCGAAATGAAATACTATGGGTTCTATAACTTCTCTTTCTAAATCGAGTAACGTTCCTATGGAAGCGACAGGATTTTCTCTTGGGATACGTCTGTCTCCTTTCCGACGCACTAGTCCTTCTTTACTGCATCCCCGGATCCCTCACATTCACGAATTAACACAGAAATTGCGACTCCATGGAATACTATGTGTTCTATAACTTCTCATTCTAAATCGAGTAACGTTTCTATTGAAACGACAGGTTTTTCTTTTGGGATACGAGTATATCCTTTCCGATGCACTGTTTCTTATTTACTGCATCCCTCGCTACCTCACATTGACGAATTAACACAGAAATTGCGTCGCTATGAAATACTATAAGTTCTATGACTTCTCCTTCTAAATCGAGTAACGTTTCCATGGAAACAACAGGATTTTCTTTTGGTATACTGGTGTACGAGTATTTCCTTTCCGATGCACTATTCCTTCTATCCTGCATCCCCCGCTCCCTCACATTGACGAATTAACACATAAATTGCGTCGCTATGATACACTATGTGTTCTGTGACTTCTCCTTCTAAATCGAGTAACGTTCCTATGGAAACGACAGGATTTTCTTTTGGGATACGTCTATCTCCTTTCCGATGCACTAGTCCTTCTTTACTGCATCCCTGGCCCCTCACATTTACGAATTAACACAGAAATTGCGACTCCATGGAATACTATGTGCTCTATGACTTCTCCTTCTAAATCGAGTAACGTTTCTAAGGAAACGACAGGATTTTCTTATGGGATACGAGTATCTCCGATGCACTATTCCTTCTTAACTATATCCCTCGCTCCCTCACATTGACGAATTAACACTGATATTGCGTCGCTATGAAATACTATGTGTTCTATAACTTCTCCTTCTAAATCGAGTAACGTTTCTATTGAAACGACAGGTTTTTCCTTTGGGATACGAGTATCTCCTTTCCGATGCATTATTTCTTCTTTACTGCATCCCTCGCTCCCTCACATTGACGAATTAACAATGAAATTGCGTCTCTATGAAGTACTATGGATTCTATGACTTCTCCTTCTAAATCGAGTTACGTTTGTATGGAAACGAGAGGATTTTCTAATGGGATGCGTCTATCTCCTTTACGATGCACTATTCCTTCTTTATTGCATCCCTCGCACTCTCACATTGACGAATTAACCCAGAGATTGCGTCGAAATGAAATACTATGGGTTCTACAACTTCTCTTTCTAAATCGAGTTACGTTTCTATTGGAACGACAGGATTTTCTTTTGGGTTACGAGTATCTCCTTTCCGATGCACTATTTCTTCTTTACTGCATCACTCGATCCCTCATATTAACTAATTAACACAGAAATTGCGTCGCTATGATATACTATGGGTTCTTCGACTTCTCTTTCTAAATCGAAAAACGTTTCAATGGAAACGACAGGATTTTCTTTTGGGATACGATTATCTCCTTTCCGATTCACTATTCCCTCTTTACTGCATCTCTCGCTCCCGCACATTGACGAATTAACACAGAAATTGCGACGCAATGAAATTCTATGTGTTCCATGACTTCTCCATCTAAATCGAGTAACGTTCCTATGCAAACGACAGGATTTTCTTGTGGGATACGTCTATCTCCTTTCCGATGCACTAGTCCTTCTTTACCGCATCCCTGGCACCCTCACATTCACGAATTAACACAGAAATTGCGACTCCATGGAATACTATGTGTTCTATGACTTCTCCTTCTAAATCGAGTTACGTTTTTATGGAAACGAGAGGATTTTCGTATGGGATACGTCTATCTCCTTTACGATGCACTATTCCTTCTTTATTGCATCCCTCGCACACTCACATTGACGAATTAACCCAGAGATTGCGTCGAAATGAAATACTATGGGTTCTATAACTTCTCTTTCTAAATCGAGTAACGTTCCTATGGAAGCGACAGGATTTTCTCTTGGGATACGTCTGTCTCCTTTCCGACGCACTAGTCCTTCTTTACTGCATCCCTGGATCCCTCACATTCACGAATTAACACAGAAATTGCGACTCCATGGAATACTATGTGTTCTATAACTTCTCATTCTAAATCGAGTAACGTTTCTATTGAAACGACAGGTTTTTCTTTTGGGATACGAGTATCTCCTTTCCGATGCACTATTTCTTCTTTACTGCATCACTCGATCCCTCATATTAACTAATTAACACAGAAATTGCGTCGCTATGATATACTATGGGTTCTACGACTTCTCTTTCTAAATCGAGTAACGTTTCCATGGAAACAACAGGATTTTCTTTTGGTATACTGGTGTACGACTATTTCCTTTCCGATGCACTATTCCTTCTATCCTGCATCCCCCGCTCCCTCACATTGACGAATTAACACATAAATTGCGTCGCTATGATATACTATGTGTTCTGTGACTTCTCCTTCTAAATCGAGTAACGTTCCTATAGAAACGACAGTATTTTCTTCTGGGATACGGCTATCTCCTATCCGAAGCACTAGTCCTTCTTTACTGCATCCCTGGCTCCCTCACATTCACGAATTAACACAAAATTGCGACTCCATGGAATACTATGTGTTCTATGACTTCTCCCTCTAAATCGAGTAACGTTTCTAAGGAAACGACAGGACTTTGTTATGGGATACGAGTATCTCCTTTCCGATGCACTATTCCCTCTTAACTGTATCCCTTGCTCCCTCACATTGACAAATTAACTCAGAAATTGCGTCGCTCCGAAATACCATTGGTTCAATGACATCTCCTTCAACATCGAGTAACGTTTCAATGGAAACAAAAGGATTTTCTTTTGGGATACGAGTATCTCCACTCCGCTGCACTATTCCTTCTTTACTGCATCCCTCGCTCCCTCAGATTGACGAGTTAGCACAGATTTTGCGTCGCTATGAATTACTATGGGTTCTATGACTTCTCCTTCTATATCGAGAAACATTTCTATGGAAACGACAGGTTTTTCATTCGGGATACGAGTATCTCCTTTCCGAAGCGCTATTCCTTCTTTATTGCATCCCTCGCTCCCGCACATTGACGAATTAACAAATAAAATGCGACGCTATGAAATACTATGTGTTCTATGACTTCTCCTTCTAAATCAAGTAACGTTTCTATGGAAACGACAGGATTTTCTTTTGGGATACGTCTATCTCTTTTCCGATGCACTAGTCCTTCTTTACTGAATCCCTGGCTCCCTCACATTCGCGAATTAACACAGAAATCGCGACTCCATGGAATACTATGTGCTCTATGACTTCTCCTTCTAAATCGAGTAACGTTTCTAAGGAAACGACAGGATTTTCTTATGGGATACGAGTATGTCCTTTCCGATGTACTATTCCTTCTTTACTGCATCCCTCGCTCCCTCACATTGACGAATTAACACTTATATTGCGTCGCTATGAAATACTATGTGTTCTATAACTACTCCTTCTAAATCGGGTAACGTTTCTATTGAAACGACAGGTTTTTTTTTGGGATACGAGTATCTCCTTTCCGATGCATTATTTCTTCTTTACTGCATCCCTCGCTCCCTCACATTGACGAATTAACAATGAAATTGCGTCTCTATGAAGTACTATGGATTCTACGACTTCTCCTTCTAAATCGATTTACGTTTGTATGGAAACAAGAGGATTTTCTTTTGGGATACGTCTATCTCCTTTACGATGCACTATTCCCGCTTTATTGCATCCCTCGCACTCTCACATTGACAAATTAACCCAGAGATTGCGTCAAAATGAAATACTATGGGTTCTATAACTTCTTTTTCTAAATCGAGTTACGTTTCTATTGATACGACAGGATTTTCTTTTGGGATACGAGTATCTACTTTCCGATGCACTATTTCTTCTTTACTGCATCCCTCGCTCCCTCATATTGACGAATTAACAGAGAAATTGCGTCGCTGTGGTATACTATGGGTTCTATGACTTCTCTTTCTAAATCGAGTAACGTATCTATGGAAACGACAGGAATTTCTTTTGGTATACGAGTATCTCCTTTCCGATGCACCATTCCTTCTTTACTGCATCCCTCGCTCCCTCACATTCACGAACTGACACCGAAATTTCGTCGCTATGAAAATCTATGGGTTCCATGACTTCTCCTTATAAATCGAGTAACGTTTCTATTGAAACGAAAGGATTTTCTTTTGGTATACGATTATCTCCTTTCCGATGCACTATTCCTTCTTTACTGCATACCTCGATGCCTCACATTGACAAATTAACACAGAAATGGCGTCGCTATGAAATCCTGTGTGTTCTATGACATCTCCTTCTAAATCGAGTAACGTTCCTATTCTAACGTCAGGATTTTCTTTTGGGATGTGAGTATCTCCTTTCCGATGCACTATTCCATCTTTACTGCATCCCTCGCTCCATTACATTGACAAATTAACACAGAAATAGCGTCGTTATGAAATACTATGAGATCTATGACTTCTCCTTCCAAATCGAGTAACATTTCCACGGAAACGACTGGTTTTTCTTTTGGAATACGACTATCTCCTTTTTGATGCACTATTCCTTCTGTACTGCATCCCTCGCTCCCTCACATTGACGAATTAACACAGAAATAGCGTCGCCTTGAAATACTATGGGTTCTATGACTTTTCCTTCTAAATCGAGTAACGTTTCAATGGAAACGACAGGATTTTCTTTTGGTATAGGATTATCTACTTTCCGATGCACTATTCCTTCTTTACTGCATCCCTCGCTCCCTTACATTGACGAATTACCACAGATCTTGCGTCGCTATGAAATACAATGGGTTCTATGACTTCTCCTTCTAAATCGAGTAACGTTTCCATGGAAACGACAGGATTATCTTTTGGGATACGACTATCTCCTTTCCGATGCGGTATTCCTTCTGTACTGCATCCCTCGCTCCCTCACATTGACGAATTAACACAGAAATAGCGTCGCTATGAAATACTATGGGTTCTATGACTTCTCCATCTAAATCGAGTAACGTTTCTATGGAAACGACCGGGTTTTCTTTTGGGATACGAGTATCTCCTTTCCGATGCCCTATTCCTTCTTTAATGCATCCATGGCTACCTCACACTGACGAATTAACACAGAAATTGCGTCGCTATTTAATACTATGTGTTCCATGACTTCCCCTTCTAAATCGAGTAACTTGTCAATGGAAACGACAGGATTTTCTTATGGGATACGTGTATCTCCTTTCCGATGCACTATTCCTTCTTTACTGCATCTCTCGCTCTCTCACATTGACGAATTGACACAGAAAATGCGTCGCTATGAAATACTATGGGTTCTATGACTTCTCCTTCTAAATCGAGTAACATTTCTATTGAAACGACAGGATTTTCTTTTGGGATACGATTATCTCCTTTCCGATGCATTATTGCCTCTTTACTGCATCCCTCGATCCCTCACATTGACAGATTATCACAGAAATGGCGTCGCTATGAAATCCTGCGTGTTCTATGACATCTCCTTCTTAATCGAGTAACGTTCCTATTAAAACGTCCGGATTTTCTTTTGGGATATGAGTAACTCATTTCCGATGCACTATTCCATCTTTACTGCATCCCTCGCTCCATTACATTGACAAATTAACACAGAAATTGCGTCGCTATGAAATACTATGGGTTCTATGCCTTCTCCTTCTAAATCGAGTAACGTTTCTATTGAAACGACAGGATTTTCTTTTGGGATACGGGTTTCTCCTTTCCGATGCACTATTCCTTCTTTACTGCTACCCTGGCTCTCTCACATGGACGAATTAACACAGAAATTGCGTCGCTATGGAATAGTATGGGTTCTATGACTTCTCCTTCTAAATCGAGTAACGTTTCAATCCATGCGACAGGATTTTCCTTTGGTATAGGAATATCTACTTTCCGATGCACTCTTCCTTCTTTACTGCATCTCTCGCTAACTTACATTGACGAATTACCACAGAACTTGCGTCGCTACGGAATACAATGTGTTCTATGACTTCTCCTTCTAAATCGAGTAACATTTCCATGGAAACGACAGGATTTTCTTTCGGGATACGTGTATCTCCTTTCCGCTGCGGTATTCCTTCTGTACTGCTTCCCTCGCTCCCTCACATTGACGACTTAACACAGAAATTGCGTCGCCTTGAAATACTATGCGTTCTATGACATCTCTTTCAAAATCGAGTAAAGTTTCTATTAAAACGACAGGATTTTCTTTTGGTATGCGAGTATCTCCTTTCCGATGCTCTATTACTTCTTTAATGCATCCCTAGCTCCCTCACATTGTCGAATTAACACAGAAATTGCGTCGCCTTGAAATACTACGCGTTCTATGACATCTCTTTCTAAATCGAGTAACGTTTCTATTAAAGCGACAGGATTTTCTTTTGGTATACGAGTATCTCCTTTCCGATGCACTATTCCTTCTTTACTGCATCCCTCGCTCCCTCACATTGACGAATTATCGCAGAAATTTCGTCGCTATCAAGTACTATGGGTTCTATGACTTCTCCTTCTAAATCGAGTAACGTTTCTATGGAGGCGACAGGATTTTCTTTTTGGATACGACTATCTCCTTTCCGATGCACAATTCCTTCTTTACAGCATCCCTGGCTCCCTCACATTGACGTATCAACACAGAAACTGGGACGCTATTGAATACTATGTGTTCTATGACTTTTCCTTCTGAATCGAGTATCGTTTCTATGGAAACGACAAGATTTTCTTTTTGGGATACGAGTATCTCCTTTCCGATGCACTATTCCTTCTTTACTGCATCCCTTGCTCCCTCACATTGACGAATTAACACAGAAATTGCGTCGCTTGAAATACTATGCGTTCTATGACATCTCTTTCTAAATCGAGTAACGTTTCTATTAAAACGACAGGATTTTCTTTTGGTATACGAGTATCTCCTTTCCGGTGCACTATTCCGTCTTTACTGCATCCCTCGCTCCCTCACATTGACGAATGATCGCAGAAATTTCGTCGCTATGACATACTATGGGTTCCATGACCGCTCCTTCTAAATCGAGTAACGCTTCTATAGAATCGACAGGTTTTTTTTTTGGGGATACGACTATCTCCTTTCCGATGCACTACTCCTTCTTTACTGCATCCCTCGCTCCCTCACATTGACGAATTAACACAGAAATTGCGTCGCTATGAAATACTATGGATTCTATGCCTTCTCCTCCTAAATCGAGTAACGTTTCTATTGAAACGACAGGATTTTCTTTCGTGATACGAGTTTCTCTTTTCCGGTGCACTAGTCCTACTTTACTGCATCCCTGGCTCTCTCACATGGACGAATTGTCACAGCAATTGCGTCGCTATGGAATACTATGGGTACATTGACTTCTCCTTCTAAATCGAGTAACGTTTCTTTGGAAACGACTGGATTTTCCTTTGGGATACGATTATCTCCTTTCCGATGCACAATTCCTTCTTTACAGCATCCCTGGCTCCCTCACATTGACGTATCAACACAGAAACTGGGACGCTATTGAATACTATGTGTTCTATGACTTTTCCTTCTGAATCGAGTATCGTTTCTATGGAAACGACAAGATTTTCTTTTTGGGATACGAGTATCTCCTTTCCGATGCACTATTCCTTCTTTACTGCATCCCTCGCTCCCTCACATTGACGAATTAACACAGAAATTGCGTCGCTTGAAATACTATGCGTTCTATGACATCTCTTTCTAAATCGAGTAGCGTTTCTATTAAAACGACAGGATTTTTTTTTGGTATACGAGTATCTCCTTTCCGGTGCACTATTCCGTCTTTACTGCATCCCTCGCGCCCTCACATTGACGAATTAACACAGAATTTGCGTCGCTATGGAATACTATGGGTTCTATGACATCTCCTTCTAAATCGAATAACGTTTGAATGGAATCGACAGGATTTTCTTTTGGTATACGAGTATCTCCTTTCCGATGCACTATTCGTTCTGTACTGCATCCCTCGCTCCCTCACATTGAGGAATGAACACAGAAATTGCATCGCCTTGAAATACTAAGCGTTCTATGACATCTCTTACTAAATCGAGTAACGTTGCTATTGAAACGACAGGATTTTCTTTTGGGATACGAGTATCTCATTACCGATGCACTATTCCTTCTTTACTACATCCCTGGCTCAGTCACATTGACGAATTAAAACTGAAATTACGTCCCTATGAAATACTATGATTTCTATGACTTCTCTTTCTAAATCGAGTAACGTTTCTATGGAAACGACAGAATTTTCTTTTGGGATACGACTATCTCCTTTCCAATGCACTACTCCTTCAGTACTGCATCCCTCGCTCCCTCACATTCGCGAATTAACACAGAAATCGCGTCGCTATGAAATACTAAGGGTTCTATGACTTCTCCTTCTAAAACGAGTAACGTTTCAATTGAAACGACAGGACTTTCTTTTGGGATACGGGTATCTCCATTCCGATGCACTATTCCCTTTTTACTGCATCCCTAGCTCGATCACCTTGACGAGATAACACAGAAATTACTTCGCTATCAAATACTATGGGTTCCATGACTTCTCCTTTTAAATCGAGTAACGTTTCTATAGAAACGACAGTAGTTTCTTTTATGATACGAGGATCTCCTTTCCGATGCACCATTCCTTCCTGACTGCATCTCTCGCTCCCTCATATTGACGAATTAACACAGAAAATGCGTCGCTATGAAGTACTATGTAATCTATAAGTTCTCCAGCTAAAGCGAAAAACGTTTCTATTGAAACGACAGGATTTTATTTTGGGATACGAGTATCTCCCTCCTGATGCACTATTCCTTCTTTACTGCATCCGTCGCTCCCTCACATTGACGAATTAACAATGAAATTGCGTCGCTATGAAATACTATGGGTTCTATGACATTTCCTAAATCGAGTAACGTTTCTATGGAGGCGCTAGGATTTTCTTTTGAGATACGACCATCTCCCTTCCGATGCACTATTCCTTTTTTACTGCATCCCATCGTTCCCTCACATTGAGGAATAAGCACAGATATTGCGTCGCTATGAAATACCATGGGTTCTATGACTTATCCTTCTTAATCAAGTAACGTTTCAATGGAAACGACATTATTTTCTTTTGGGATACGAGTATCTCCTTTCTGATGAACTATTCCTTCTTTACTGCATCCCTCGCTCCCTCACAGTGACGAATTAACACATAAATGGCATCGCAATGAAGTACTATGGGTTCTATGACTTCTGGTTCTAAATCGAGTAACGTTTCTATGGAAACAACATGGACTTCTTTTGGGATACGAGTATCTCCTTTCCGATGCGCTATTCCTTCTTTACTGCATCCCTCGCTCCCTCACATTGACGAATAAGCACAGACATTGCGTCGCCTTGAATTACTATGGGTTCTATAACTTCTCCTTCTAAATCGAGTAACGTTTCTATGGAAACGACAGGATGTTCTTTTGAAACACGAGTATCTCCTTTCCGATGCACTATTCCTTCTTTACTGCATCCCTCGCTCCCTCACATTGACTATTTATCACAGAAATTGCGTCGCTATGGAATACTATGGGTTCAATGACTTCTCTTTCTAAATCGAGTTACATTTCCACGGAAACGAAAGGATTTTCGTTTGGGGTACGAGTATATCCTTTCCGATGCACAATTCCTTCTTTCTGCATCCCTCGCTCCCTCACAATGACGAATTAACACAGAAATAGCGTCGCCATGAAATACTATGTGTTCTATAACTTTTCCTAAAAATTCGAAAAACGTTACCACGGAAACGACAGGATTTTCTTTTGGGAAACGAGTATCTCCTTTCCGATGCACTTCTCCTTCCTTACTGCATCCCTCGCTCCATAACATTTACGAATTAACACAGAAATGGCGTCGCTATGGAGTACTATGTGACCTATGACTTCTCCATCTTAATCGAGTACCGTTTCTATGGAAACGACAGGATTTTCTTTTGGGATACGAGTATATACTTTCCGATGCATTATTCCTTCTTTACTGCATCCCTGGCTCCCTCACATTGACGAATTATCACAGAAATTCGGTCGCTATGCTATACTATGTGTTCAACGACTTCTCCTTCTAAATCGAGTAACGTTTCTATGGAAACGAGAGGATTTTCTTTGGGTATACGAGTATCTCCTTTACGATGCACTATTTTTTCTTTACTGCATCCCTCGCTCCCTCACATTGACGAATTAACACAGAAATTGCGCCGCTATAAAAACCTGTGGGTTCTATGACTTCTCCTTCTAAATCGAGTAACGTTTCAATGGAAACGACATTATTTTCATTTGGGATACGAGTATCTCCTTCCCGATGCACTACTCCTTCTTTACTGCATCCCTCGCTCCCTCACATTGACGAATTAACACAGAAATGGCATCGCTACGAAATACTATTGGTTCTATTGATTCTCCTTCTAAATCGAGTAACGTTTCTGTGGAAACGACAGGATTTTCTTTTGGGATACGAGCATCTCCTTTCCGATGCACTACTCCTTCTCTACTGCATCCCTCGCTCCCTCACATTGACGGATCAACAATGAAATTGTGGCGCTATGAAATACTATGGATTCTATGTCTTATCCTTCTAAATAGAGTAACGTTTCTATGGAATCGTCAGGATTTTCTTTTGGTATACGAGTATCTCAATTCCGATGCACTATTCCTTCTTTACTGCATTCCTCGCTCCCTCGCATTGACGAATTAACCCAGAAATTGCGTCGCTATGAAATACTATGTGTTGTATGGCTTCTCCTTCTAATTCGAGTAACGTTTCTATGGAATCGACGGTATTTCCTTTTGGGATACGTGTACCTCCTTTCCGATGCACTATTCCTTCTTTACTGCATCCCTCGCTCCACCACATTGACGAATTAACACAGAAATGGCGTCGCCATGATATACTAAGGGTTCTATGACTTCTCCATCTTAATCGAGTAACTTTTCTATGGTAACATCAGGATTTTCTTTTGCGATACGAGTATCTCCTTTCCGATGTACAATTCCTTCTTTACTGCATCCCTCGCTCCCTCAAAATGACAAATTAACACAGAAATTGCGTCGCTATGAAATACTATCGGTTCTATGACATCCCCTTATAAATCGATTAACGTTTCTATGGAAACAACAGGATTTTCTTTTGGGATACGAGTATCTCCTTTCCGATGCACTATTCCTTCTTTACTGCATCCCTCCTTCCCTCACATTGACGAATTAACACAGAAATGGCGTCGCTATGTAATTCTATGGGTTCTATGACTTCTCCTTCTAAATCGAGTAACGTTTCTATGGAAAAGACAGAATTGTCTTTTGGGATACGAGCATCTCCTTTCCGCTGCACTATTCCTTCTGTACTGCATCCCTCGCTCCCTCACATTGGCGAATTAACACAGAAATTGCGTCGCTATGGAATTCTATGGGTTCAATGACTTCTCCTTCTAAATCGAGTAACGTTTCTATGGAAACGGCAGGATTTGCTTTTGGGATGCGAGTATCTCCTTCTTGATGCACTATTCCTTTTTTACTGCATCGCTCGCTCCCTCACATTGAAGAATTAACATAGAAAATTCGTCGCTATGAATTACTATGGGTTCTATGACTTCTCCTTCTAAATCGTGTAACTTTTCTATGGAAACGACAGGATTTCCTTTTGGTATACGAGTATCTCCTTTCCAAAGCACTATTCCGTCCTTACTGCATCCCTCGCTCCCTCACATTGACGAATTAACACAGAAATTGCGTCGCTATGAAATACTATAGATACTATAACTTCTCCTTCTATATCGAGTAACGTTTCTATGGAAAAGAGAGGATTTTCTTTTGGGATACGAGTACCTCCTTTCCGATGCACTATTCCGTTTTTACTGCATACCTCGCTCCCTCACATTGACGATTTATCACAGATATTTCGTCGCTATGGAATTCAATGGATTCAATGACTTCTCCGTCTAAATCGTGTAACGTTTCTATAGAAAAGAGAGGATTTTCTTTTAAGATACAACTATCACCTTTCCGATGCACTATTCCTTCTTTACTGCATCCCTCGCTAGCTCACATTGACGAATAAGCACAGACATTGCGTCGCTATGAATTACTATGGGTTCTATAACTTCTCCTTCTAAATCGAGTAACGTTTCTATGGAAACGACAGGATGTTCTTTTGTAATACGAGTATTTCCTTCCCGATGCACTATTCCTTCTTTACTGCATCCCTCGCTCCATCACATTGACGAATAAGCACAGAAATTGCGTCGCTACGAAATACTATTGGTTCTATAACTGCTCCTTCTAAATCGAGTAACGTTTCTATGGAAACGACAGGATTTCCTTTTGGGATACGAATATCTCCCTTCCGATGCAATATTCCGTCTTTACTGCATCCCTCGCTCCCTCAAATTGACAAATTAACACAGAAATTGCGTCGCTATGAAATACTATTGGTTCTATGACATCCCCTTCCAAGTCGAGGAACACTTCTATGGAAAAAACAGGATTTTCTTTTTGGATACGAGTATCTCCTTTCCAATGCACAATTCCTTCTTTACTGTGTACCTCGCTCGCTCACATTGACGAATTAACACAGAAATTTCGTCGCTATGAAATACTATGGGTTCTATGACTTCTCCTTCTAAATCGTGTAACGTTTCTATGGAAACGACAGGACTTTCTTTTGATATTCGAGTATCTCCTTTCCAATGCACTATTCCTTCTTTACTGCATCCCTCGCTCCCTCGCATTGACGAATTAACACAGAAATTGCGTGGCTATGAAAAACTATGGGTTCCAATACTTCTCCTTCTAAATCGAGTAACATTTCTACGGAAACGAAGGAATTTTCTTTTGGGATACGTGTATCTCCTTTTCGACGCCCTACTCCTTCTTTACTGCATCCCTCGCTGCCTCACATTGACGAATTAACACAGAAATTGCGTCGCTAGGAAATTCTATGGCTTCTATGTCTTCTCCTTCTAAATCGAGTAACGTTTCGATTGAAACGACAGGATTTTCTTTTGGGATACGACTATCTTATTTCCGATGCACTATTCCTTCTTTACTGCATCTCTCGCTCCCTCACATTGACGAATTAACACAGAAATTGCGTCGCTATGAAATACTATGGGTTCTGTGACTTATCCTACTAAATTGAGTAACTTTTCTATGGAAACGACAGGATTTTCTTTTGGGATACGAGTATTTCCTTCCCGATGCACTATTCCTTCTTTACTGCATCCCTCGCTCCATCACATTGACGAATAAGCACAGAAATTGCGTCGCTACGAAATACTATTGGTTCTATAACTGCTCCTTGTAAATCGAGTAACGTTTCTATGGAATCGAGAGGATTTCCTTTTGGGATACGAATATCTCCCTTCCGATGCAATATTCCGTCTTTACTGCATCCCTCGCTCCCTCAAATTGACAAATTAACACAGAAATTGCGTCGCTATGAAATACTATTGGTTCTATGACATCCCCTTCCAAGTCGAGGAACACTTCTATGGAAAAAACAGGATTTTCTTTTTGGATACGAGTATCTCCTTTCCAGTGCACAATTCCTTCTTTACTGTGTTCCTCGCTCGCTCACATTGACGAATTAACACAGAAATTTCGTCGCTATGAAATACTATGGGTTCTATGACTTCTCCTTCTAAATCGTGTAACGTTTCTATGGAAACGACAGGACTTTCTTTTGGTATTCGAGTATCTCCTTTCCAATGCACTATTCCTGCTATACTGATTCCCTCGCTCCCTCACATTGACGAAATAACACAGAAATTGCATCGCTATGAAATACTATGGGTACTATGACTTCTCCTTCTAAATCGAGTCAAGTTTCTATGGAAAAGACAGGATTTTCTTTTGGGATACGAATTTCTCCTTTCCCATGCACTATTATTTCTTTACTGCATCCCTGGCCCCCTCACATTGACGAATTAACACAGAAATTGTGACGCTATGGAATACTATGTGTTCTATGACATAACGTTTATATGGAAACGACAGGATTTTCTTTTGGTATACGAGTATCTCCTTTCCGATGCACTATTCCTTCTTTACTGCAACCCTCGCTCCCTCACATTGACGAATTAACACAGAGCTTGCGTCGCTATGATATATTGTATGCTCTATGACTTCTCCTTCTATATCGAGTAACGTTTCTATGGAAACGAGAGGACTTTCTTTTGGTATACGAGTATCTCCATTCCGATGCACTATTAGTTCTTTACTGCATCCCTTGCTTCCTCACACTGAAGGATAAGCTCAGAAATTGCGCCGCTGTGAAATACTAAGGTTTCTATAACTTCTCCTTTCAAATCGAGTAACGTTTCTATGGAAACGACAGGATTTTCTTTTGGGATACGAGTATCTCCTTCCGATGCACTATACCGTCTTTACTGCATCTCTCGCTCCCTCACATTGCCGAATTAACACAGAAATTGCGTCGCGATGAAATACTATGGGTTCTATGACTTCTCCTTCTAAATCGAGAAACGATTCTATGGAAACGACAGGATTTTCTTTTGGGATACGAGTATCTCCTTTCCGCTGCACTATTCCTTCTTTACTGCATCCCTCGCTCCCTCGCATTGACGAATTAACACAGAAATTGCGTGGCTATGAAAAACTATGGGTTCAAATACTTCTCCTTCTAAATCGAGTAACGTTTCTACGGAAACGAAGGAATTTTCTTTTGGGATACGAGTATCTCCTTTCTAATGAACTATTCCTTCTTTACTGCATCACTCACTCAATCACATTAACGAATTAACACAGAAATTGCGTCGCTATGAAATACTATGGGTTCCATGACTTCTCCTCCTAAATCGAGTAACGTTTCTATGGAAACGACAGGATTTTCTTTTGGTATACGAGTATCTCCTTTCTAATGAACTATTCCTTCTTTACTGCATCACTCACTCAATCACATTAACGAATTAACACAGAAATTGCGTCGCGATGAAATACTATGGGTTCTATGACTTCTCCTTCTAAATCGAGAAACGATTCTATGGAAACGACAGGATTTTCTTTTTGGATACGAGTTTCTAATTTCCGATGCACAATTCCGTCTTTACTGCATCCCTCGCTCCCTCACATTGACGAATTACCGCAGAAATTGCGTCGCTATGAAATACTATGGGTTCTATGACCTCTCCTTCTAAATCGAGTAACGTTTCTAGGGAAACGACAGGATTTTCTTTTGGGTTACGAGAATCTCCTTTCCGATGCACTATTAGTTTTTTACTGCATCCCTTGCTCCCTCACATTGACGAATAAGCACAGACATTGCGTCGCTGTGAAATACTGTGGTTTCTATAACTTATCCTTCTAAATCAAATAACGTTTCTATGGAATCGACAGAATTTTCTTTTGGGATACGAGTATCTCCTTTCCGATGCACTTTTCCTTCTTTAGTGCATCCCTCGCTCCCTCACATTGACAAATCAACGCAGAAACTGCGTCGCTATGAAATAGTATGGGTTCTATGATTCTCCTTCCAAATCGAGTAACGTTTCTATGGAAACGACAGGATTTTCTTTTGTGATACGAGTATCACCTTTCTGAAGCACTGTTCCGTCTTTTTTCTGCATCCCTCGCTCCCTCACATTGACTATTTAACACAGAAATTGCGTCGCTATGAAAAACTATTGATTCTAGAACACCTCCGTCTAAATCGAGTAACGTTTCAATGGAAACGACAGGATATCCTTTTGGGATACGAGTATCTCCTTTCCGATGCACTACAAATTCTTTAATGCACACCTCGCTCCCTCCCATTGAAGAATAAGCACAGAAATCGCGTCGCTGTGAAATACTATGGGATCTTTAACTTCTCCTTTCAAATCGAGATACGTATCTATGGAAACGACAGGATTTTCTTTTGGGATAGGAGTCTCTCCTTTCCGATGCACAATTCCGTCTTTACTGCGCCCCTCGCTCCCTCACATTGACGAATTAACACAGAAATTGCGTCGCTATGAAATACTATTTGTCCAATGACTTCTCTTTCTTAATCGAGTAACGTTTCGATTGAAACGACAGGATTTTCTTTTGGGATACGACTATCTTATTTCCGATGCACTATTCCTTCTTTACTGCATCTCTCGCTCCCTCACATTGACGAATTAACACAGAAATTGCGTCGCTATGAAATACTATGGGTTCTGTGACTTATCCTACTAAATTGAGTAACTTTTCTATGGAAACGACAGGATTTTCTTTTGGGATACGAGTATTTCCTTCCCGATGCACTATTCCTTCTTTACTGCATCCCTCGCTCCATCACATTGACGAATAAGCACAGAAATTGCGTCGCTACGAAATACTATTGGTTCTATAACTGCTCCTTGTAAATCGAGTAACGTTTCTATGGAAACGAGAGGATTTCCTTTTGGGATACGAATATCTCCCTTCCGATGCAATATTCCGTCTTTACTGCATCCCTCGCTCCCTCAAATTGACAAATTAACACAGAAATTGCGTCGCTATGAAATACTATTGGTTCTATGACATCCCCTTCCAAGTCGAGGAACACTTCTATGGAAAAAACAGGATTTTCTTTTTGGATACGAGTATCTCCTTTCCAGTGCACAATTCCTTCTTTACTGTGTTCCTCGCTCGCTCACATTGACGAATTAACACAGAAATTTCGTCGCTATGAAATACTATGGGTTCTATGACTTCTCCTTCTAAATCGAGTCAAGTTTCTATGGAAAAGACAGGATTTTCTTTTGGGATACGAATTTCTCCTTTCCCATGCACTATTATTTCTTTACTGCATCCCTGGCCCCCTCACATTGACGAATTAACACAGAAATTGTGACGCTATGGAATACTATGTGTTCTATGACTCCTCCTTCTAAATCGAGTAACGTTTATATGGAAACGACAGGATTTTCTTTTGGTATTCGAGTATCTCCTTTCCGATGCACTATTCCTTCTTTACTGCATCCCTCGCTCCCTCACATTGACGAATTAACACAGAGCTTGCGTCGCTATGATATACTGTATGCTCTATGACTTCTCCTTCTATATCGAGTAACGTTTCTATGGAAACGAGAGGATTTTCTTTTGGTATACGAGTATCTCCATTCCGATGCACTATTAGTTCTTTACTGCATCCCTCGCTTCCTCACACTGAAGGATAAGCTCAGAAATTGCGCCGCTGTGAAATACTAAGGTTTCTATAACTTCTCCTTTCAAATCGAGTAACGTTTCTATGGAAACGACAGGATTTTCTTTTGGGATACGAGTATCTCCTTCCGATGCACTATACCGTCTTTACTGCATCTCTCGCTCCCTCACATTGCCGAATTAACACAGAAATTGCGTCGCGATGAAATACTATGGGTTCTATGACTTCTCCTTCTAAATCGAGAAACGATTCTATGGAAACGACAGGATTTTCTTTTGGGATACGAGTATCTCCTTTCCGCTGCACTATTCCTTCTTTACTGCATCCCTCGCTCCCTCGCATTGACGAATTAACACAGAAATTGCGTGGCTATGAAAAACTATGGGTTCAAATACTTCTCCTTCTAAATCGAGTAACGTTTCTACGGAAACGAAGGAATTTTCTTTTGGGATACGAGTATCTCCTTTCTAATGAACTATTCCTTCTTTACTGCATCACTCACTCAATCACATTAACGTATTAACACAGAAATTGCGTCGCTATGAAATACTATGGGTTCCATGACTTCTCCTCCTAAATCGAGTAACGTTTCTATGGAAACGACAGGATTTTCTTTTGGTATACGAGTATCTCCTTTCTAATGAACTATTCCTTCTTTACTGCATCACTCACTCAATCACATTAACGAATTAACACAGAAATTGCGTCGCGATGAAATACTATGGGTTCTATGACTTCTCCTTCTAAATCGAGAAACGATTCTATGGAAACGACAGGATTTTCTATTGAGGTACGAGTATCTCCTTTCCGTTGCACAATTATTTCTTTACTGCATCCCTCGCTCCCTCACATTGACGAATTAACACAGAAATTGCGTCGCTATAAAATACTATGGCTTCCATGACTTCTCCTTTTACATCGAGTAACGTTTCTATGGAAACGACAGGATTATCTTTTGGGATACGAGTATCTCCTTTCCGATGCACTATTAGTTCTTTACTGCATCCCTCGCTTCCTCACATTGATGAATAAGCACAGAAATTGCGCGCTGTGAAATACTATGTGTTCTATAAATTGTCCTTTCAAATCGAGTAACGTTTCTATGGAAACGACAGGATTTTCTTTTGGGATACGTGTATCTCCTTTCCGATGCGCTATTCCTTCTTTCCTGCATCCCTCGCTCCCTCACATTGACGAATTAACGCGGAAATTGCGTCGCTGTGAAATACTATGGGTTCTATGACTACTCCTTCTAAATCGAGTAACGTTTCTATGGAAACGACAGGATTTTCTTTTTGGATACGAGTATCTCCTTTCCGATGGACTATTCCTTCTTTACTGCATCCCTCGCTCCCTCACATTGACGAATTAACACAGAAATTGCGTCGCTATGAAAAACTACTGGTTCTAGAACACCTCCGTCTTAATCGAGTAACATTTCAATGGAAACGACAGGATATCCTTTTGGGATACGAGTATCTCCTTTCCGATGCACTACTAATTCTTTAATGCACACCTCGCTCCCTCCCATTGAAGAATAAGCACAGAAATCGCGTCGCTGTGAAATACTATGGGTTCTTTAACTTCTCCTTTCAAATCGAGATACGTATCTATGGAAACGACAGGATTTTCTTTTGGGATTGGAGTCTCTCCTTTCCGATGCACAATTTCGTCTTAACTGCGCCCCTCGCTCCCTCACATTGACGAATTAACACTGAAATTGCGTCGCTATGAAATACTATGTGTTCAATGACTTCTCCTTCTTAATCGAGTAACGTTTCAATGGAAACGACAGGATTTTCATTTGAGGTACGAGTATCTCCTTTCCGTTGCACAATTCCTTCTTTACTGCATCCCTCGCTCCCTCACATTGACGAATTAACACAGAAATTGCGTCGCTATGAAATACTATGGGTTCCATGACTTCTCCTTTTACATCGAGTAACGTTTCTATGGAAACGACAGGATTATCTTTTGGGATACGAGTATCTCCTTTCCGATGCACTATTAGTTCTTTACTGCATCCCTCGCTTCCTCACATTGATGAATAAGCACAGAAATTTCGCGATGTGTAATACTATGTGTTCTATAAATTGTCCTTTCAAATCGAGTAACGTTTCTATGGAAACGACAGGATTTTCTTTTGGGATACGTGTATCTCCTTTCCGATGCACTATTCCTTCTTTACTGCATCCCTCGCTCCCTCACATTGACGAATTAACGCGGAAATTGCGTCGCTATGAAATACTATGGGTTCTATGACTTCTCCTTCTAAATCGAGTAACGTTTCTATGGAAACGACAGGATTTTCTTTTGGGATACGAGTATCTCCTTTCCGATGGACTATTCCTTCTTTACTGCTTCCCTCGCTCCCTCACATTGACGAATTAACATAGAAATTGTGTCGCTATGAAATACTATGGGTTCCATGACTTCTCCTTCTAAATCGAGTTACGTTTCTAGGGAAACGACAGGATTTTCTTTTGGGATACGAGTATCACCTTTCTGAAGCACTATTCCGTCTTATTTCTGCATCCCTCGCTCCCTCACATTGACGAATTAACACAGAAATTGCGTCGCTATGAAATATTATGGGTTCCATGACGCCTCCTTCTAAATCGAGTAACGCTTCTATAGAAACTACAGGATTTTCTTTTGGGATACGAGTATCTCCTTTCCGTTGCACAATTCCTTCTTTACTGCATCCCTCGCTCCCTCACATTGACGAATTAACACAGAAATTGCGACGCTATGAAATACTATGGGTTCCATGACTTCTCCTTTTACATCGAGTAACGTTACTATGGAAACGACAGGATTTTCTTTTAAGACACGAGTATCTCCTTTCCGATGGATTATTCCTTCTTTACTGCATCCCTCGCCCCCTCACATTCACGAGTTAACACAGAAATTGCGTCGCTATGAAATACTGTGGGTTCTACGACTTCTCCTTCTAAATCGAGTAACGTTTTTATTTAAACGATAGAATTTTTTTTGGGATACGAGTATCTCCTTTCCGATGCACTATTCCGTCTTTACTGCATCCCTCGGTCCCTCACATTGGTGAATTAACATAGAAATTGCGCCGCTATGATAAACCGTGGGAACTATGACTTCTCCTTCTAAATCGAGTAACGTTTCTATTGAAACGGCAGGATGTTCTTTTGGGATACGTGTATCTCTTTTCCGAAGCACTATTGGTTCTTTAATGCACCCCTCCCCCCCTCCCATTGAAGAATAAGCACAGAAATCGCGTCGCTGTGAAATACTATGGGTTCTTTAACTTCTCCTTTCAAATCGAGAGACGTTTCTATGGAAACGACAGGATTTTCTTTTGGGATAGGAGTCTGTCCTTTCCGATGCACTATTCCGTCTTTACTGCGCCCCACGCTCCCTCACATTGACGAAATATCACAGAAATTGCGTCGCTATGAAATACTATGGGTTCCATGACTTCTCCTTCTAAATCGAGTAGCGTTTCTATGGAAACGACAGAATTTTCTTTTGGGATACGAGTGTCTCCTTTCCGATGCACTATTAGTTCTTTAATGCACACCTCGCTCCCTCCCATTGAAGAATAAGCACAGAAATTGCGTCGCTAAAAAATACTATGGGTTCCATGACTTCTCCTTCTAAATCAGGTAGCGTTTCTATGGAAACGACAGGATTTTCCTTTGGGATATGAGTCTCCCCTTTCCGATGCACTATTCCGTCTTTACTGCGCCCCTCGCTCCCTCACATTGACGACTTAACACAGAAATTGCGTCGCTATGAAATACTATGTGTTCAATGACTTCTCCTTCTTAATCGAGTAACGTTTCAATGGAAACGAGAGGATTTTCTTTTGGGATACGAGTATCCCCTTTCCGCTGCACTATTCCTTCTTTACTGCATCCCTCGCTCCCTCACATTGACGAATTGACACAGAAATTGCGTCGCGATGAAATACTATTGGTTCTAAGACTTCTCCGACTATATCGAGTAACGTTTCTATTGAAACGACAGGATTTTCTTTTGGGATACGAGTATCTCCTTTCCGATGCACTATTCCTCCTTTACTGCATCCCTCCCTCCCTCACATTCACTAATTAACACAGAAATTGCGTGGCTATGAAATACTATGGGTTCTATGACTTCTCCTTCTAAACCGAGTAACGTTTCTATTGAAACGACAGGATTTTCTTTTGGGATAGGAGTCTCTCCTTTCCGATGCACTATTCCGTCATTACTGCATCCCTCGCTCCCTCACATTGACGAATTAACACAGAAACTGCGTCGCTACGAAATACTATGGGTTCCATGAATTCTCCTTCTAAATCGTGTAATATTTCTATGGAAACGAGAGGATTATCTTTTGGGATACGACTGTCTCCTTTCCGATGCACTATGCCTTCTGTACTGCATCCCTCGCTCCCTCACATTGACGAATAAACACAGAAATTGCGTCGCTATGAAATAGTATGGGTTCTATTACTTCTCCTTCTAAATCGAGTAACGTTTCTATGGAAACGACAGGATTTTCCTTTGGGATATGAGTATCTCATTTCCGATGCACGTCTGCTTGTTTACTGCATCTCTCGCTCCCTCACTTTGACGAATTAACGCAGAAATTGCGTCGCTATGAAATACTATGGGTTCTATGACTTCTCCTTCTAAATCGAGTAACGTTTCTATTGAAACGAAAGGATTATCTTTTGGGATACGAGTATCTCCTTTCCGATGCACTATTAGTTCTTTCCTGCATCCCTCGCTTCCTCACATTGATGAATAAGCACAGAAATTGCGCTCTGTGAAATACTATGTGTTCTAATAATTCTCCTTTCAAATCGAGTAACGTTTCTATGGAAACGACAGGATTTTCTTTTCTGATACGTGTATCTCCTTTCCGATGCACTATTCCTCCTTTACTGCATCCCTCCCTCCCTCACATTCACTTATTAACACAGAAATTGCGTGGCTATGAAATACTATGGGTTCTATGACTTCTCCTTCTAAACCGAGTAACGTTTCTATTGAAACGACAGGATTTTCTTTTGGGATACGAGTATCTCCTTTCCGAAGCACTATTCCGTCTTTGATGCATCTCTCGCTCCCTCACATTGACGAATTAGCACAGCAATTGCGTCGCGATGAAATACCGTTGGTTTTATGACTTCTCCTTCCATATCGAGTAACGTTTCTATGGAAACGACAGGATTTTCTTTTGGGATAGGAGTCTCTCCTTCCGATGCAATATTCCGTCTTTACTGCATCCCTGGCTCCCTCACATTGACGAAGTAACAAAGAAATTGCGTCGCTACGAAATACTGTGGGTTCCATGAATTCTCCTTCTAAATCGAGTAAAATTTCTATGGAAACGAGAGGATTGTCTTTTGGGATACGACTATCGCCTTTCCGATGCACTATTCCTTCTGTACTGCATTCCTCGCTTCCTCACATTGGCGAATTAACAAGGAAATTGCGTCGCTATGAAATACTATGTTGTTCTATGACTTCTCCTTGTAAATCGAGCAACGTTTCTATTAAAACCACAGGATTTTCTTTTGGGAAACGAGTACTTCCTTTCCGTTGCACTATTCCTTCTTTACTGCATCACTCGCTCAATCACAGTAACGAATTAACACAGAAATTGCGTCGCTATGAAATACTATGTGTTCCATGACTTCTCCTTCTACATCGAGTAACGTTTCTATGGAAACGACAGGATTTTCTTTTGGGATATGAGTATCTCATTTCCGATGCACGACTCCTTCTTTACTGCATCTCTCGCTCCCTCACATTGACGAATTGACGCCGAAATTACGGCGCTATGAAATACTATAGGTTCTATGACTTCTCCTTCTAAATCGAGTAACGTTTCTATTGAAACGAAAGGATTTTGTTTTGGTATACGAGTATCTCCTTTCCGATGCACTATTCCTTCTTTACTGCCTCCCTGGCTCCCTCACATTGACGAATTATCACAGAAATTGCATCGCTATGGAATACTATGTGTTCAATGACTTCTCCTTCTAAATCGAGTAACGTTTCTATGGAAACGACGGGATTTTCTTTTGGGATACGACTATCGCCTTTCCGATGCACTATTCCTTCTGTACTGCATCCCTCGCTTCCTCACATTGGCGAATTAACACAGAAATTGCGTCGCTATGAAGTACTATGTGTTTTATGACTTCTCCTTCTAAATGGAGTAACGTTTCAATTGAAACGACAGGATTTTCTTTTGGGATACGAGTATCTCCTTTCCGATGCACTGTTGCGTCCTTACTGCATCCCTCGCTCCCTCACATTGACGAAATAATAGAGAAATTGCGTCGCTATGAAATACTATGGGTTCCATGACATCTACTTCTAAATCGAGTAACGTTTCCATGGAAACGACAGGATTTTCTTTTGGGATACGAGTATCTCCTTTCTGATGCACTATTAGTTCTTTACTGCATCATTCGCTCCCTCACATTGACGAAATAATACAGAAATTGCGTCGCTATGAAATACTATGGGTTCCATGACTTCTCCTTCTAAATCGAGTAACGTTTCTATGGAAACGACAGGATTTTCTTTTGGGATACGAGTATCTCCTTTCCGATGCACTATTAGTTCTTCACTGCATCCCTCGCTCCCTCCCATTGAAGAATAAACAAAGAAATCGCGTCGCTGTGAAATACTATGGGTTCTTTAACTTCTCCTTTCAATTCGAGAAACGTTTCTATGGATGCGACAGGATTTCCTTTTGGGATAGGAGTCTCTCCTTTCCGATGCACTATGCCTTCTGTACTGCATCCCTCGCTCCTTCACATTGGCGAATAAACACAGAAATTGCGTCGCCATGAAATTGTATGGGTTCTATTACTTCTCCTTCTAAATCGAGTAACGTTTCTATGGAAACGACAGGATTTTCCTTTGGGATATGTGTACCTCATTTCCGATGCACGTCTGCTTGTTTACTGCATCTCTCGCTCCCTCACTTTGACGAATTAACGCAGAAATTGCGTCGCTATGAAATACTATGGGTTCTATGACTTCTCCTTCTAAATCGAGTTACGTTTCTATTGAAACGAAAGGATTATCTTTTGGGATACGAGTATCTCCTTTCCGATGCACTATTAGTTCTTTACTGCATCCCTCACTTCCTCACATTGATGAATAAGCACAGATATTGCGCGCTGTGAAATACTATGTGTTCTATAAATTCTCCTTTCAAATCGAGTAACGTTTCTATGGAAACGACATTATTTTCTTTTGATATACAAGTATCTCCTTTCCGATGCACTATTCCTTCTTTACTGCATCTCTCGCTCCTTCACATTGACAAATTAACACAGAAATGGCGTCGCTATGACATCGTGTGTGTTCTATGACATCTCCTTCAATAACGAGTAACGTTCCTATTCAAACGTCAGGATTTTCTTTAGGGATATGAGTATCTCCTTTCCGATGCACTATTCCATCTTTACTGCATCCCTCGCTATCTCACATTGACGAATTAACAATGAAATTGCGTCGCTATGAAATACTATGGGTCCTATGACTTTTCCTTCTAAACCGAGTTACTTTTCTATTCAAACGACAGAATTTTCTTTTGGGATACGATTATCTCCTTTCCAATGCACTATTCCTTCTTTACTGCATCCCTCGCTATCTCACATTACGAATTAACAATGAAATTGCGTCGCTATGAAATACTATGGGTCCTATGACTTATCCTTCTAAACCGAGTTACGTTTCTATTCAAACGACAGAATTTTCTTTTGGGATACGAGTATATCCTTTCCGATGCACCATTCCTTCTTTACTGCATCCCTCGCTCCCTCACATTGACGAATTAACACAGAAATGGCATCGCTATGAAATACTATGGGTTCTATGACCTCTCCTTCTCAATCGAGAAACGTTTCTACGGAAACGAATGGATTTTCTTTTAGGATACGAGTATCCACTTTCCGATGCACTATTCCTTCTTTACTGCATTCCTCGTTCCCTCACATTGAGGAATGAGCAAAGAAATTGTGTCGCTATGAAATACTATTGGTTCTATGGATTTTCCTTCTAAATCGAATAACGTTTCTATGGAAACAACAGGATTTTCCTTTGCGATAGCAGTATATCCTTTCCGATGCACCATTCCTTCTTTACTGCATCCCTCGCCCCTTACCCTGACGAATTAACACAGAAATTACGTCGCTATGAATTACTATGGGTTCTATGACTACCCCTTCTAAATCGAGTAACGTGTCTATGGAGACGACAGGATTTCCTTTTGGAATACGAGTATCTCCTTTCCGATGCACTATTCATTCTTTACTGCATCCCTCGCTCCCTCAAATTGACAAATTAACACAGAAATTGCGTCGCTATGAAATAGTATTGGTTCTATGACAATCCCTTCTGAATCGAGTAACGTATCTATGGAAACAACAGGAATTTCTATTGCGATACGACTAACTCCTTTCCGAAGCACTATTCCTTCTGTACTGCATCCCTCGCTGCCTCACATTGACGAATTAACACAGAAATTTCGTCGCTATGAAATACTAGGGTTCTATGACTTCTCCTTCTAAACCGAGTTACGTTTCTATTCAAACGACAGAATGTTCTCTTGGGGTACGAGTATTTCCTTTCCGAAGCACTTTTCGTTCTGTACTGCATCCCTCGCTCCCTCACATTGACGAATTAACACATATACTGCGTCGGATATAAAACTATGGGCTCTATAACCTCGCCTTCTAAATCGAGTAACGTTTCTATTCAAACGACAGGATTTTCCTTTGGGATACGAGTATCTCCTTTCCGATGCCTTATTCTTTTTTTACTGCATCCCATCGTTCCCTCACATTGAGGAATAAGCACAGAAGTTGCGTCGCTATGATATACTATGGGTTCTGTGACTTATTCTTCTAAATCGAGTACCGTTTCAATGGAAACGACATTATGTTCTTTTGGGATACGAGTCTCTCCTTTCCGATGCACTATTCCTTCTGTACTGCATCCCTCGCTCCCTCACATTGACGAATTAACACAGAAATGGCATCGCTATGAAATACTTTGGGTTCTATGACTTCTCCTTCTAAATCGAGTAACGTTTCTACGGAAACGACAGGATTTTCTTTTGGGATACGAGTATATACTTTCCGATGCATTATTCCTTCTTTACTGCATCCCTCGTTCCCTCACATTGAGGAATAAGCGCAGAAATTGCGTCGCTGTGAAATACTATTGGTCTAAGAATTATCCTTCTAAATCGAGTAACGTTTCAATGGAAACGACAGTATTTTCTTTAGGGATACGAGTACCTGCTTTTCGATGCACTATTCCTTCTTTACCGCATCCCTCGCTCCCTCACATTGACGAATTAACTCAGAAATGGCATCGCTATGAAATACTATGGGTTCTATGACTTCTCCTTCTTAATCGAGTAACGTTCGTATGGAAACGACAGGATTTTCCTTTGGGATACGAGTATCTCCTTTCCGACGCCCTATTCCTTTTTTACTGCATCCCATCGTTCCGTCACATTGAGGAATAAGCACAGAAATTGCGTCGCTATGAAATACTATGGGTTCTATGACTTATCCTTCTAAATCGAGTACCGTTTCAGTGGAAACGACATTATGTTCTTTTGGGATACGAGTATCTTCTTTCCGATGCACTATTCCTTCTGTAATGCATCCCTCGCTCCCTCACATTGACGAATTAACACAGAAATGGCATCGCTATAAAATACTATGGGTTCTATGACTTCTCCTTCTAAATCGAGTAATGTTTCTACGGAAACGACAGGATTTTCTTTTGGGATACGAGTATATACTTTCCGATGCATTATTCCTTCTTTACTGCATCCCTCGTTCCCTCACATTGAGGAATAAGCACGGAAATTGCGTCGCTGTGAAATACTATTGGTTCTATGGATTCTCCTTCTAGATCGAGTAACGTTTCTATAGAAACGACAGGATTTTCTTTTGAGATACGAGCATCTCCTTTCCGATGCACTATTCCTTCCTTACTGCATCCCTCGCTCCCTCACATTAACGAATCAGCAATGAAATTGCGTCGCTATGAAATAGTAGGGGTTCTATGACATCTCCTAAATCGAGTAACGTTTCTATGGAGGCGACAGCATTTTCTTTTGGGATACGACCATCTCCTTTCCGGTGCACTATTCCTTTTTTACTGCATCCCTGTCTCCCTCATATTGACGAATTATCACAGAAATTGGGACGCTATGGAATACTATGTGTTCTATGAATTTTCGTTTTAATCGAGTAACGATTCTATGGAAACGACAGGGTTTTCTTTTGGGATTCGAGTATCTTCTATCCGATGCACTATTCCTTCTGTACTGCATCCCTCGCTCCCTCACATTGACGAATTAACACATATATTGCGTCGGATATAGTACTATGCTCTCTATAATTTCGCCTTCTAAATCACGTAACGTTTCTATTCAAACGACAGGATTTTTTTTTTTGGGATACGAGTATCTCCTATCCGATGCACTATTCTTTCTTACTGCATCCCTCGCTCCCTCACATTGACGAATTAACAATGAAATAACGTCGCTATGAAATACTACGGGTTCTATGACTTGTCCTTCTTAATCGTGTAACGCTTCTATGGAAACGACAGGATTTTCCTTTGGGATACGAGTATCTCCTATCCGATGCCCTATTCCTTTTTTACTGCATCCCATCGTTCCCTCACATTGAGGAATAAGCACAGAAATTGCGTCGCTATGAAATACTATGGGTTCTATGACTTACCCTTCCAAATCGAGTACCGTTTCAATGGAAACGACATTATGTTCTTTTGGGATACGAGTATCTCCTTTCCGATGCACTATTCCTTCTGTACTGCATCCCTCGCTCCCTCACATTGACGAATTAACACAGAAATGGCATCGGTATGAAATACTATGTGTTCTATGACTTCTCCATCTAAATCGAGTAACGTTTCTACGGAAACGACAGGATTTTCTTTTGTTATACGAGTATCTACTTTCAGATGCATTATTCCTTGATTACTGTATCCCTCGTTCCCTCACATTGACGAATAAGCACAGAAATTGCGTCGCTGTGAAATACTATTGGTTCTATGGATTCTCCTTCTAAATCGAGTAACGTTTCTATGGAAACGACAGGATTTTCTTTTGACATACGACTATATCATTTCCGATACACTATTCCTTCTTTACTGCATCCCTCGCTCCCTCACAATGACGAATTAATAATGAAATTGCTTCGCTATGAAATCCTATGAGTTCAATGACTTCTCCTTCTAAATCGAGTGACGTTTCTATGGAAACGACATTATTTTCTTTTGGTATACAAGTATCTCCTTTCCGATGCACTATTCCTTCTTTACTGCATCTCTCGCTCCTTCACATTGACAAATTAACACAGAAATGGCATCGCTATGACATCGTGTGTGTTCTATGACATCTCCTTCAATAACGAGTAACGTTCCTATTCAAACGTCAGGATTTTCTTTAGGGATATGAGTATCTCCTTTCCGATGCACTATTCCATCTTTACTGCATCCCTCGCTATCTCACATTGACGAATTAACAATGAAATTGCGTCGCTATGAAATACTATGGGTCCTATGACTTATCCTTCTAAACCGAGTTACGTTTCTATTCAAACGACAGAATTTTCTTTTGGGATACGAGTATCTCCTATCCGATGCCCTATTCCTTTTTTACTGCATCCCATCGTTCCATCACATTGAGGAATAAGCACAGAAATTGCGTCGCTATGAAATACTATGGGATCTATGAGTTATCCTTCTAAATCGAGTAACGTTTCAATGGAAACGACAGTATTTTCTTTTGGGATACGAGTACCTGCTTTCCGATGCACTATTCCTTCTTTACTGCACCCCTCGCTCCCTTACATTGACGAATTAACAATGAAATAGAGTCGCTATGAAATACTATGGGTTCTATGACCTCTCCTTCTCAATCGAGAAACGTTTCTACGGAAACGAAAGGATTTTCTTTTAGGATACGAGTATCTACTTTCCGATGCACTATTCCTTCTTTACTGCATTCCTCGTTCCCTCACATTGAGGAATGAGCACAGGAATTGTGTCGCTATGAAACACTATTGGTTCTATGGATTTTCCTTCTAAATCGAATAACGTTTCTATGGAGACGACAGGATTTTCTTTTGCGATAGGAGTATATCCTTTCCGATGCACCATTCCTTGTTTACTGCATCCCTCGCCCCTTACCCTGACGAATTAACACAGAAATTTCGTCGCTATGAATTACTATGGGTTCTATGACTACCCCTTCTAAATCGAGCAACGTTTCTATGGAAACGACAGGATTTCCTTTTGGAATACGAGTATCTCCTTTCCGATGCACTAACCATTCTTTACTGCATCCCTCGCTCCCTCAAATTGACAAATTAACACAGAAATTGCGTCGCTATGAAATAGTATTGGTTCTATGACAATCCCTTCTGAATCGAGTAACGTATCTATGGAAACAACAGGAATTTCTTTTGCGATACGAGTAACTCCTTTCCGAAGCACTATTCCTTCTGTACTGCATCCCTCGCTGCCTCACATTGACGAATTAACACAGAAATTTCGTCGCTATAAAATACTAGGGTTCTATGACTTCTCCTTCTAAACCGAGTTACGTTTCTATTCAAACGACAGAATGTTCTTTTGGGGTACGGGTATTTCCTTTCCGAAGCACTTTTCGTTCTGTACTGCATCCCTCGCTCCCTCACATTGACGAATTAACACATATACTGCGTCGGATATAAAACTATGGGCTCTATAACCTCGCCTTCTAAATCGAGTAACGTTTCTATTCAAACGACAGGATTTTCCTTTGGGATACGAGTATCTCCTTTCCGAAGCCTTATTCTTTTTTTACTGCATCCCATCGTTCCCTCACATTGAGGAATAAGCACAGAAGTTGCGTAGCTATGAAATACTATGGGTTCTATGACTTATTCTTCTAATTCGAGTACCGTTTCAATGGAAACGACATTATGTTCTTTTGGGATACGAGTATCTCCTTTCCGATGCACTATTCCTTCTGTACTGCATCCCTCGCTCCCACACATTGACGAATTAACACAGGAATGGCATCGCTATGAAATACTATGGGTTCTATGACTTCTCCTTCCAAATCGAGTAACGTTTCTACGGAAACGACAGGATTTTCTTTTGGGATACGAGTATATACTTTCCGATGCATTATTCCTTCTTTACTGCATCCCTCGTTCCCTCACATTGAGGAATAAGCACAGAAATTGCGTCGCTGTGAAATACTATTGGTCTAAGAATTATCCTTCTAAATCGAGTAACGTTTCAATGGAAACGACAGTATTTTCTTTTGGGATACGAGTACCTGCTTTCCGATGCACTATTCCTTCTTTACCGCATCCCTCGCTCCCTCACATTGACGAATTAACTCAGAAATGGCATCGCTATGAAATACTATGGGTTCTATGACGTCTCCTTCTTAATCGAGTAACGTTCCTATGGAAACGACAGGATTTTCCTTTGGGATACGAGTATCTCCTTTCCGATGCCCTATTCCTTTTGTACTGCATCCCATCGTTCCCTCACATTGAAGAATAAGCACAGAAATTGCGTCGCTATGAAATACTTTGGGTTCTATGACTTATCCTTCTAAATCGAGTACCGTTTCAATGGAAACGATATTATGTTCTTTTGGTATCCGAGTATCTCCTTTGCGATGCACTATTCGTTCTTTACTGCATCTCTCGCTCCTTCTCATTTACGACTTAACACAGAAATTGCGTCGCTATGAAATACTATGCGTTCTATGACTTTTCATTATAATACGACTAACGTTTCTATGGAAACGACAGAATTTTCTTTTGGGATACGACTATCTCCTTTCCGATGCACTATTGCTCCTGTACTGCTTCTATCGCACCATCACTTTGGCGAATTAACACAGATATTGCGTCGCTATGAAATACTATGGGTTCTATGTTTTCTCCTTCTAAATCGAGTAACGTTTCTATTAAAACGACAGGATTTTCTTTGGGATACGAGTTTCTGCTTTCCGATGCACTATTCCTTCTTTACTGCATCCCTCGCTCCCTCACATTGACGAATTAACGCAGAAATTTCGTCGCTATGAAATACTATAGGTTCTATGACTTCTCCTTCTAAATCGAGTAACGCTACTATAGAAACGACAGGATTTTCGTTTGGGATACGAGTATCTCCTTTCCGATGCACTATTTCTTCTTTATTGTATTCCTGGCTCCCTCACAATGACGAATAACCACAGAAATTGCGTCGCTATGGAATAGTATGGGTTCTATGACTTCTCCTTCTAAATCGAGTAACGTTTCAATGTAAACGACAGGATTTTCTTTTGGTATAGGAGTATCTCCTTTCCGATGCACTATTCCTTCTTTACTGCATCCCTCGCTCCCTTACATTGACGAATTACCACAGGACTTCCGTCACTATGAAATACTATGGGTTCTATGACTTCTACTCCTAAATCGAGTAACATTTCCATGGAAACGACAGGATTTTCTTTTGGGATACGACTATCTCCTTTCCGATGCACTACTCCTTCTGTACTGCATCCCTCGCTCCCTCACATTGAGGAATTAACACAGAAATTACGTCGCTATTATACACTATGGGTTCCATGACCTCTCCTTTTATATCGAGTAACGTTCTATGGAGGCGACAGGGTTTTCTTTTGGGATACGACTATCTCCTTTCCGATCCACTATTCCTTCTTTACTGCATCCCTGGCTCCCTCACATTGACGTATTAACACTGAAATTGGGACGCTATGGAATGCTATGTGTTCTATGACTTTTCCTTCTAAATCGAGTATCGTTTTTATGGAAACGACAGGGTTTTCTTTTGGGATACGAGTATCTCCTTTCCGATGCACTATTCCTTCTTTACTGCATCCCTGGCTCCCTCACATTGACGTATTAACACAGAAATTGGGACGCTATGGAATGCTATGTGTTCTTTGGCTTCTCCTTCTAAATCGAGTAACGTTTCTATTGAATCGACAGGATTTTCTTTTGGGATACGATTATCTCCTTTCCGATGCACTATTCCTTCTTTACTGCATCCCTCGATCCCTCACATTGACAAATTAACACAGAAATGGCGTCCCTATGAAATCCTGTGTGTTCTATGACATCTCCTTCTAAATCGAGTAACGTTCCTATTAAAACGTCACGATTTTCTTTTCTGATATGAGTATCTCCTTTCTGATGCACTATTCCATCCTTACTGCATCCCTCGCTCCATTACATTGACAAATTAACACAGAAATTGCGTCGCTATGAAATTCTATGTGTTCTTGCCGTTTCAATGGAAACGACAGGATTTTATTTTGGTAATGGAATATCTCCTTTCCGATGCACTATTCCATCTTTACTGCATCCATCGCTCCATTACATTGACGAATTACCACAGAACTTGCGTCGCTATGAAATACAATGGGTTCTATGACTTCTCCTTCTAAATCGAGTAACATTTCCATGGAAACGACAGGATTTTCTTATGGGATACGACTATCTCCTTTCCGATGCGGTATTCCTTCTGTACTGCATCCCTCGCTGTCTCACATTGACGAATTAACAGAGAAATTTCGTCGCTATGAAATACTATGGGTTCTATAACTTCTCCCTCTAAATCGAGTAACGTTTCTACGGATACTACTTCATTTTCTTTTTGGATAAGACTATCTCCTTTCCGATGCACTATTCCCTCTTTACTGCATCCCTAGCTCCCTCACATTGACGAATTAACACAGAAATTACGTCGCTATTAAATACTATGGGATCCATGACTTCTCCTTTTAAATCGAGTAACGTTTCTATGGAAACAACAGGATATTCCTTTGAAATAAGAGTATCTCCTTGCCGATGCTCTATTCCTTCTTTAATGCATCCCTAGCTCCCTCACATTGACGAATATTCACAGAAATTGCTTCGCTATGAAACAATATGCGTTCTAAAACTTCTCCTTCTGAAGCGAGTAACGTTTCTATGGATACGAAGGGGTTCTCTTTTGGGATACGTCTGACTATCTCCTTTCCGATGCACTATCACTTCTTTACTGCATCCCGCTCTCCCTTACATTGAAGAATTAACACAGAAATTGCGTCGCCTTGAAATACTATGGGTTCTATGACTTCTCCTTCTAAATCGGGTAAGGTCTCTATGGAATCGAGAGGATTTTATTTTGGTATACGATTATCTCCTTTCCGATCCACTATTCCTTCATTACTGCATCTCTCGCTCCTTCACGTTGTCGAATTAACACCGAATTTGCGTCGCTATGAAATACTATGGGTTCTATGACTTCTCCTTCCAAATCGAGAAACGTTTCTTTAGAAACGAAAGGATTTTCTTTTGGGATACGAGTATATCCTTTCCTATGCACTATTCTTTCTTTACTGCATCCCTGGCTCCCTCACATTGACGAATTAACACACAAATTGCGACGCTATGGAATACTATGTGGTCTGTGACTTCTCCTTCTAAATCGAGTAACGTTTCAATCGAATCGACAGGATTTTCTTTTGGTATACGAGTATCTCCTTCCCGATGCACTATTCCTTCATTACTGCATCCCCCGCTCCCTTAGATTGACGAATTACCACAGAACTTACGTCGCTATGAAATACTATGGGTTCTATGACTTCTCCTTTTAAATCGAGTAATGTATCTATGGAAACAACTGGATTTTCTTTTGAAATAAGAGTATCTCCTTGCAGATGCTCTATTACTTCTTTAATGCATCCCTAGCTCCCTCACATTGACAAATATTCACAGAAATTGCTTAGCTATGACATACTATGGGTTCTAAAACTTCTCATTCTGAATCGAGTAACGTTTTTATGGATACGAAGGGGTTTTCTTTTGGGATACGACCGACTATCTCCTTTCCGATGCACTATCACTTCTTTAATGCATCCAGCGCTCCCTCACATTGAAGAATTAACGCAGAAATTGCGTCGTTCTCAAATACTATGGGTTAAATGACTTCTCCTTCTAAATCGAGTAACGTTTCTATGGAGGCGACAGGATTTTCTTTTGGGATACGAGTATCACCTTTCCGATGCTCTATTCCTTCTTTACTGCATCCCTCGCTCCCTCACATTAACGAATTAACACAGAAATTGCGTCGCCTTGAAATACGATGCGTTCTATGACATCTCTTTCTAAATCGAGTAACGTTTCTATTAAAACGACAGGATTTTCTTTTGATATACGAGTTTCTGCCTTCCAATGCACTATTCCTTCTTTTCTGGATCCCTCGCTCCCTCACATTGACGATTTATCGCAGAAATTTCGTCGCTATGAAATACTATGGGTTCTATGACCTCTCCTTCTAAATCGCGTAACATTTAAATAGAAACGACAGGGTTTTCTTTTGGGATACGAGTTCTCCTTTCCGATGCACCATTAATACTTTACTGCATGCCTCGCTCCCTCACATTGACGAATTGACACAGAAATTGCGTCGCTATGAATTACTATGTGTTCCATGACTTCTCCTTCTAAATCGAGTAACTTGTCAATGGAAACGACAGGATTTTCTTTTGGGATACGACTATCTCCTTTCCGATGCACAATTGCTTCCGTATTGCTTCCCTCGCTCCATCACATTGGCGAATTAACACAGAAATTGCGTCGCTATGAAATACTATGGGTTCTATGCCTTCTCCTTGTAAATCGAGTAACGTTTCTATTGAAACGACAGGATTATCTTCTGGGATATGAGTTTCTCCTTTCCGATGCACTATTCCTTCTTTACTGCATCCCTGGCTCTCTCACATGGACGAATTGTCACAGCAATTGCGTTGCTATGGAACACTATGTGTTCATTGACTTCTCCTTCTAAATCGAGTACGTTTCTTTGGAAACGACTGGATTTTCTATTGGGATACGACTATCTCCTTTCAGATTCACTACTCCTTCTTTACTGCATCCCTCGCTCCCTCACATTGACGAATTAACGGAGAAATTTCGTCGCTATGAGATACTATGGGTTCTATGACTTCTCCTTCTAAAGCGAGTAACGTTACTATAGACGCGACATGATTCTCTTTTGGGATACGAGTATCTCCTTTCCGATGCACTATTCCTTCTTTCTGCATCCCTGGCTGACTCACATCGACGAATTAACACAGAAATTGCGCCGCTATGGAATAGTATGGGTTCTATGGCTTCTCCTTCTAAATCGAGTAACGTTTCAATGGAAACGACAGGATTTTGTTTTGCTATAGGAGTAACTAATTTCCGATGCACTATTCCTTCTTTACTGCATCCCTCGCTCCCTTACATTGACGAACTTCCACAGAACTTGCGTCGCTATGAAATACTATGGGTTCTATGACTTCTCCTTATAAATCGAGTAACGTTTCTGTGGAAACGACAGAATTTTCTTTTGGGATACGACTATCTCCTTTCCGATGCACTACTCCTTCTGTACTGCGTCCCTCGCTCCCTCACATTGGCGAATTAACAAAGAAATTGCATCGCTATGAAATACTAAGGGTTCTATGACTTCTCCTTCTAAATCGAGTAACGTTTCTATTGAAACGACAGGATTTTCTTTTGGGATACGAGTATCTCCATTCCGATGCACAATTCCCTCTTTACTGCATCCCTAGCTCCCTCACATTGACGAATTAACACAGAAATTACGTCGCTATTAAACACTATGGGTTCCATGACCTCTCCTATTATATCGAGTAACGTTTTTATGGAAACGACAGGATTTTCTTTTGGGATAAAAGTATCTCCTTTCCGATGCACTATTCCTACATTAATGCATCCCTAGCTCCCTCACATTGACGAATATTCACAGACATTGCTTCGCTATGAAATACTATTGGTTCTAATACATCTCCTTCTGAATCGAGTAACGTTTCTATGGATACGAAGGGGTTTTCTTTTGGGATACGACTGACTATCTCCATTCCGATGCACTATCCCTTCTTTACTGCATCCCGCGCTCCCTCACATTGAAGAATTAACGCAGAAATTGCGTCGCTATCAAATACTATGGGTTCTATGACTTCTCCTTCTAAATCGAGTAACGTTTCTATGGAGGCTACAGGATTTTCTTCTGGGATACGACTATCTCCTTTCCGATGCACTATTCCTTCTTTACTGCATCTCTGGCTCCCTCACTTTGACGTAGTAACACAGAAATTGGGACGCTATGGAATGCGATGTGTTCTATGACTTTTCCTTCTAAATCGAGTATCGTTTCTATGGAAACGACAGGATTTTCTTTTGGGATACGAGTATCTCCTTTCCGCTGCACTATTCCTTCTTTACTGAATCCCTCGCTCCCCAACATTGACGAATTAACACAGAAATTGCGTCGCCTTGAAATACTATGAGTTGTATGACATCTCTTTCTAAATCGAGTTACGTTTCTATTAAAGCGACAGGATTTTCTTTTGGTATACGAGTATCTCCTTTCCGATATACTACTCCTTCTTTACTGCATCCCTGGCTCCCTCACATTGACGAGTTAACACAGAAATTGCGCCGCTATGGAATACTATGGGTTCTACGACTTCTCCTTCTAAATCGTGTAACGTATCTAAGGAATCGACAGGATTTTCTTTTGGGATACGAGTATCTCCTATCCGATGCACTATTAATAATTTACTGCATCCCTCGTTCCCTCAAATTGACGAATTGACACAGAAATTGCGTCGCTATGAAATACTATGGGTTCCATGACCTCTCGTTCTAAATCAAGAAACGTTTCTATAGAAATGACAGGGTTTTCTTTTGGGATACGAGGATCTCCTTCCCGATGCTCTATTCCTTCTTTACTGCATCCCTCGCACCCTCACATTAACGAATTAACACAGAAATTGCGTCGCTATGAAATACTATGGGTTCTATGACTTCTCCTTCTAAATCGAGTAACGTTTCTATTGAAACGACAGGATTTTCTTTTGGGATACGATTATCTCCTTTCCGATGCTCTATTCCTGCTTTACTGCTTTCCTCGATCCCTCTCATTGACAAATTAACACAGAAATGGCGTCCCTATGAAATCCTGTGTGTTCTATGACATCTCCTTCTAAATCGAGTAACGTTCCTATTAAAACGTCATGATTTTCTTTTGGGATATGAGTATCTCTTTTCTGATGCACTATTCCATCTTTACTGCATCCCTCGCTCCATTACATTGACAAATTAACACAGAAGTTGCGTCGCTATGAAATTCTATGGATTCTGTGACTTCTCCTTCTAAATCGAGTTACTTGTCAATGGAAACGACAGGATTTTCTTTTGACATACGTGTATCCCTTTCCGATGCACTATTCCTTCTTTACTACATTCCTCGCTCCCTCACATTGTCGAATTAGCACAGAAATTGCATCGCCATGAAATACTATGGGTTCTATAACTTCTCCTTCTAAATCGAGTAACGTTTCTATGGAAACGAGAGGATTTTCTTTTGGTATACCAGTATCTCCTTTCCGATGCACTATTCCTTCTTTACTGCATCTCTCGCTCCTTCACATTGACGAATTAACACAGCAATTGCGTCGGTATGAAACACTATGCGTCCTATGACCTCTCCTTCAAAATCGAGTAACGTTTCTGTAGAAACAACAGGATTTTCTTTTGGGATACGAGTTTCTCCTTTCCGATGCACTATTCCCTCTTTACTGTATCCCTGGCTGACTCACATTGGCGAATTAACACAGAAATTGCGTCGCTATGGCCTAGTATGGCTTCAATTACATGTCCTTCTAAATCGAGTAACGTTACAATGGAAACGACAGGATTTTCTTTTGAAATAAGAGTATCTCCTTGCCGATGCTCTATTACTTCTTTAATGCATCCCTAGCTCTCTGACATTGACGAATTACCACAGAACTTGCGTCGCTATGAAATACTATGGGTTCTATGACTCCTCCTTCTAAATCGAGTAACATTTCCACGGAAACGACAAGATTTTCTTTTGGAATACGACTATCTCCTTTCCGATTCACTACTCCTTCTGTACTGCATCCCTCGCTCCCTCCCATTGGCGAATTAACACAGAAATTGCGTCTCTATGAAATACTACGCGTTCTATGACTTCTCCTTCTAAATCGAGTAACGTTTCTATTGAAACGACAAGATTTTCTTTTGGGATACGAGTATCTCCATTCCGATGCACTATTCCATCTTTACTGCATCCCTAGATCCTTCACATTTACGAATTAACACAGAAATTACGTCGCTGTTAAATACTATGGGTTCCATGACTTCTCCATTTAAATCGAGTAACGTTTCTATGGAAAGAACAGGATTTTCTTTTGGAATAAGAGTATCTCCTTGCCGATGATCTATTACTTCTTTAATGCATCCCTAGCTCTTTCACACTGACGAATATTCACAGAAATTGCTTAGCTTTGAAATACTATGGGTTCTAAAACTTCTCTTTCTGAATCGAGTAACGTTTCTGTGGATACGCCGGGTGTTTTCTTTTGGGATACGACTGAATATCTCCTTCCGATGCACTATCACTTCTTTAATGCATCCCGCGCTCCCTCAAATTGAAGAATTAACGCAGAAATTGCGTCGCTCTCAAATACTATGGGTTAAATGACTTCTCCTTCTAAATCGAGTAACGTTTCTATGGAGGCGACAGGATTTTCTTTTGGGATACGACTATCTCGTTTCCGATGCACAATTCCTTCTTTACTGCATCCCTGGCTCCCTCACATTGACGTATTAACACAGAAATTGGGACGCTATGGAATACTATGTGTTCTATGACTTTTCCTTCTGAATCGAGTATCGTTTCTATGGAAACGACAGTATTTTCTTTTGGGATACGAGTATCTCCTTTCCGATGTACTATTCCTTCTTTACTGCATCCCTCGCTACCTCACATTGACGAATTAACACAGAAATTCTGTCGACTGGAAATACTATGCGTTCTGTGACATCTCTTTCTAAATCGAGTAACGTTTCTATTAAAACGACAGGATTTTCTTTTGGTATACGAGTATCACCTTTCCGATGCACTATTCCTTCTTTACTACATTCCTCGCTCCCTCACATTGTCGAATTAGCACAGAAATTGCATCGCCATGAAATACTATGGGTTCTATAACATCTCCTTCTAAATCGAGTAACGTTTCTATGGAAACGAGAGGATTTTCTTTTGGTATACGAGTATCTCCTTTCCGATGCACTATTCCTTCTTTACTGCATCTCTCGCTCCTTCACATTGACGAATTAACACAGAAATTGCGTCGCTATGAAATACTATGCGTTCTATGACCTCTCCTTCTAAATCGAGTAACGTTTCTATAGAAACAACAGGATTTTCTTTTGGGATACGAGTTTCTCCTCTCCGATGCACTATTCCCTCTTTACTGCATCCCTGGCTGACTCACATTGACGAATTAACGCTGAAATTGCGTCGCTATGGAATAGTATAAGTTCAATTACATGTCCTTCTAAATCGAGTAACGTTTCAATGGAAACGACAGGATTTTCTTTTGGTATAGGAATATCTCCTTTCCGATGCCCTATTCCATCTTTACTGCATCCATCGCTCCATTACATTGACGAATTACCACAGAACTTGCCCGCTATGACATACAATGGGTTCTATGACTTCTCCTTCTAAATCGAGTAACAATTCCAAGGAAACGACAGGATTTCCTTTTGGGATACGACTATCTCCTTTCCGATAAGGTATTCCTTCTGTACTGCATCCCTCGCTCCCTCACATTGACGAATTAACACAGAAATTGCGTCGGCTTGAAATACTATGCGTTCTATGACATCTCTTTCTAAATCGAGTAACGTTTCTATTAAAACGAAAGGATTTTCTTATGGGATACGGGTATCTCATTTCCGATGCACTATTCCTTCTTTACTGTATCCCTGGCTCAGTCACATTGACGAATGATCACTGAAATTGCGTCCCTATGGAATACTATGGAATCCATGACTACTCCTTTTAAATCGAGTAACGTTTCTATGGAAACAACAGGATTTTCTTTTGAAATAAGAGTATCTCCTTGCCGATGCTCTATTACTTCTTTAATGCATCCCTAGCTCCCTCACATTGACAAATATTCACAGAAACTGCTTCGCTATGAAATACTATGCGTTCTAAAACTTTTCCTTCTGAATCGAGTAACGTTTCTATGGATACGAAGGGGTTCTCTTTTGGGATACGACTGACTATCTCCTTTCCGATGCACTATCACTTCTTTACTGCATCCCGCGCTCCCTCACATTGAAGAATTAACACAGAAATTGCGTCGCGTTGAAAAACTATGGGTTCTATTTTTCTCCTTCTAAATCGGGTAAGGTCTCTATGGAATCGAGAGGATTTTCTTTTGGTATTCGATTATCTCCTTTCCGATGCACTATTCCATCTTTACTGCATCCCTAGCTCCCTCACAATGACGAATTAACACAGAAATTACGTCGCTATTAAATACTACGGGTTCCATGACGTCTCCATTTAATACGAGTAACATTTCTATGGAAACAACAGGATATTCTTTTGAAATAAGAGTAACTCCTTGCCGATGCTCTATTACTTCTTTAATGCATCCCTAGCTCCTTCACATTGACGAATATTCACAGAAATTGCTTAGCTATTAAATACTATGGGTTCTACGACCTCTCCTTCTAAATCGAGTAACGTTTCAATAGAAACGACTGGGTTTTCTTTTGGGATACGAGTAACTCCCATCCGATGCACTATTCCTTCTTTCATGCATCCCTGGCTACTTCACATTGACGAATAAACACAGAAATTGCGTCGCTATGGAATAGTATGTGTTCTATGACTTCTCCTTCTAAATCGAGTAACGTCTCTATGGAAACGACAGGATTTTCTTTTGGGATACGAGTTACTCCTTTCCGATGCACTATTAATACTTTACTGCATCCCTCGCTCCCTCACATTGACGAATTGACACAGAAATTGAGTCGCTATGAAATACTATGAGTTCTATGACCTCTCCTTCTAAATCGAGAAACTTTTCTATAGAAACGACAGGGTTTTCTTTTGGGATACGAGTATCTCCGTTCCGATGCAGTATTCCTTCTTTACTGCATCCCTGGCTCTCTCACATGGACGAATTGTCACAGCAATTGCGTCGCTATGGAATACTATGGGTTCATTGACTTCTCGATCTAAACCGAGTAACGTTTCTTTGGAAACGACTGGATTTTCTTTTGGGATACGACTATCTCCTTTCGGATTCTTTATTCCTTCTTTACTGCATCCCTCGCTCCCTCACATTGACGAATTAACGCTAAAATTTCGTCGCTATGAAATACTATCGGTTCTATGACTTCTCCTTCTAAATCGAGTAACGTTACTATAGAAACGAGATGATTTTCTTTTGGGATACGAGTATCTCTTTTCCGATGCACTATTCCTTCTTTACTGCATCCCTGGCTGACTCACATTGACGAATTAACACAGAAATTGCGTCGCTATGTAATAGTATGGGTTCTATGTCTTCTCCTTCTAAATCGAGTAACGTTTCAATGGAAACGACAGGATTTTCTTTTGGTATAGGAGTAACTCCTTTCCGATGCACTATTCCTTCTTTACTGCATCCCTCGCTCCCTTACATTGACGAACTACCACAGAACTTGCGTCGCTATGAAATACTATGGGTTCCATGACATCTCCTCCTAAATCGAGTAACATTTCCATGGAAACGACAAAATTTCCGTTGGGATAAGACTATCTCCTTTCCGATGCGGTATTCCTTCTGTACTGCATCCCTCGCTCCCTCACATTGACGAATCCTTTATTGTATGTTTATATGATAGCGGAACAAACACTGGTAGCAGTTACTTCTGTAAAATATCTGGGAGTATGCGTGCGGAACGATTTGAAGTGGAATGATTATATAAAATTAATTGTTGGTTAGGCGGGTACCAGATTGAGATTCATTGGGAGAGTCCTTAGGAAATGTAGTCCATCAACAAAGGACGTGGCATACAAAGCACTCGTTCGGCCTATACTTGAGTATTGCTCATCAGTGTGGGATCCGTACCAGATCGGGTTGACGGAGGAGATAGAAAAGATCCAAAGAAGAGCGGCGCGTTTCGTCACAGGGTTATTTGGTAACCGTGATAGCGTTACGGAGATGTTTAACAAACTCAAGTGGCAGATTCTGCAAGAGAGGCGCTCTGCATCGCGGTGTAGCTTGCTCGCCAGGTTTCGAGAGGGTGCTTTTCTGGTTGAGGTATCGAATATATTGCTTGCCCCTACTTATACCTCCCGAGGAGATCACGAATGTGAAATTAGAGAGATTAGAGCGCGCACGGAGGCTTTCAGACAGTCGTTCATCCCGCGAACCATACGCGACTGGAACAGGAAAGGGAGGTAACGACAGTGGCACGTAAAGTGCCCTCCGCCACACACCGTTGGGTGGCTTGCGGAGTATCAATGTAGATGTAGATGTAGAACACAGAAATTGCGTCGCCTTGAAATACTATGCGTTCTATGACATCTCTTTCAAAATCGAGTAACGTTTCTATTAAAACGACAGGATTTTCTTTTGGGATACGAGTTTGTCTTTTCCGATGCACTATTCCTTCTTTACTGCATCCCTGGCTCTCTCACATGGACGATTTGTCACAGCAATTGCGTCGCTATCTAATACTATGGGTTCATTAACTTCTCCTTCTAAATCGAGTAACGTTTCTTTGGAAACGACTGGATTTTCTTTTGGGCTACGACTATCTCCTTTCAGATTCACTATTCCTTCTTTACTGCATCATTCGCTCACTCACATTGACGAATTAACGCAGAAATTTCGTCGCTGTGAAATACTATGAGTTCTATGACTTCTCCTTCTAAATCGAGTAACGTTACTATAGAAACGATATGATTTTCTTTTGGTATAGGAGTAACTCCTTTCCGATGCACTATTCCTTCTTTAATGCATTCCTCGCTCCCTCACATTGACGAATTAACACAGAAATTGCGTCACTATGAAATACCATGGGTTCTATGACTTCTCCTTTTAAATCGGGTAAGGTCTCTACGGAATCGAGAGGATTTCCTTTCGGTATACGAGTATCTCCTTTCCGATGCACTATTCCTTCTTTACTGCATCCCTGGCTCAGTCACATTGACGAATTAATACTGAAATTGCGTCCCTATGGAATCCTATGTGTTCAATGACTTCTCCTTCTAAATCGAGTAACGTTTCTATGGAAACGACAGAATTTTCTTTTGGGATACGACTATCTCCTTTAAAATGCACTACTCCTTCTGTACTGCATCCCTCGCTCCCTCACATTGACGAATTAACACAGAAATTGCGTCGCCTTGAAATACTGTGCGTTCTATGACATCTATTTCTAAATCGAGTAACGTTTCTATTAAAACGACAGGATTTTCTTTTGTGATACGAGTATCTCATTTCCGATGCACTATTCCTTCTTTACTGTATCCCTGGCTCAGTCACATTGACGAATATACACTGAAATTGCGTCACTATGGAATACTATGGGTTCAATGACTTCTCCTTCTAAATCGAGAAATGTTTCCATGGAAACCAAAGGATTTTCTTTTCGATACGAGTATCTCCTTTCCGATGCACTATTCCTTCCCTACTGCATCCCTCGCTCTTACACATTGACGAATTAACACAGAAATTGCGTCGCTATGAAATACTATGGGTTCTATAACTTCTCCTAATAAAACGAGTAACGTTTCTACGGAAACTACTGGATTTTCTATTTGGATAAGACTATCTCCTTTCCGATGCACTATTCCTTCTTAACTACATCCCTCTCTCCCTCACATTGACGAATTAACACAGAAATTCAGTCGCTAAGAAATACTATGGGTTCTATGACTTCTCCTTCTAAATCGAGTAACGTTTCTATGGAAACAACAGAATTTTCTTTTGGGATACGACAATCTCCTTTCCGATGCACTATTCCTTCTCTACTGCATCCCTCGCTCCCTCACATTGGCGAATTAACACAGAAATTGCGTCGCTATGAAATACTATGGGTTCCATGACTTCTCCATTTAAATCGAGTAACGTTTCTATGGAAACAACAGGATTTTCTTTTGAAATAAGAGTATCTCCTTGCCGATGCTCTATTACTTCTTTAATGCATCCCTAGCTCCTTCATATTGACGAATTTTCACAGAAATTGCTTAGCTATGAAATACTATGAGTTCTAAAACTTCCCCTTCTGAATCGAGTAACGTTTCTATGGATACGAAGGGGTTTTCTTTTGAGATACGACAGACTATCTCCTTTCAGATGCACTATCACTTCTTTAATGCATCCCGCGCTCCCTCAAATTGTAGAATTAACGCAGAAATTGCGTCGCTCTCAAATACTATGTGTTAAATGACTTCTCCTTCTAAATCGAGTAACGTTCCTATGAAAGGCGACAGGATTTTCTTTTGGGATACGACTATCTCGTTTCCGATGCACAATTCCTTCTTTACTGCATCCCTGGCTCCCTCACATTGACGTATTAACACAGAAATTGGGACGCTATGGATTACTATGTGTTCTATGACTTTTCCTTCTAAATCGAGTATCGTTTCTGTGGAAACGACAGGATTTTCTTTTGGGATACGAGTATCTAATTTACGATGCACTATTCCTTCTTTACTGCATCCCTCGCTCCCTCACATTGACGGATTAACACAGAAATTGCGTCGCCTTGAAATACTATGCGTTCTATAACATCTCTTTCTAAATCGAGTAACGTTTCTATTAAAACGACAGGATTTTCTTTTGGTATACGAGTATCACCTTTCCGATGCACTATTCCTTCATTACTGCATCTCTCGCTCCTTCACATTGACGAATTAATACAGAAATTGCGTCGCTATGAAATACTATGCGTTCTATGACCTCTCCTTCTAAATAAAGTTACTTGTCAATGGAAACGACAGGATTTTCTTTTGGGATACGTGTATCTCCTTTCCGATGCACTATTCCTTTTTACTACATTCCTCGCTCCCTCTCATTGTCGAATTAGCGCAGAAATTGCATCGCCATGAAATACTATGAGTTCTATAACTTCTCCTTCTAAATCGAGTAACGTTTCTATGGAAACGAGAAGATTTTCTTTTGGTATACGAGTATCTCCTTTCCAATGCACTATTCCTTCTTTATTGCATCTCTCGCTCCTTCACATTGACGAATTAACACAGAAATTGCGTCGCTATGAAATACTATGCGTTCTATGACCTCTCCTTCTAAATCGAGTAACGTTTCTATAGAAACAACAGGATTTTCTTTTGGGATACGAGTTTCTCCTTTCCGATGCACTATTCCCTCTTTACTGCATCCCTGGCTGACTCACATTGACGAATTGTTACAGCAATTGCGTCGCTATGGAATACTATGGGTTCATTAACTTCTCCTTCTAAATCGAGTAACGTTTCTTTGGAAACGACTGGATTTTCTTTTGGGCTACGACTATCTCCTTTCAGATTCACTATTCCTTCTTTACTGCATCATTCGCTCCCTCACATTGACGAATTAACACAGAAATTTCGTCGCTATGAAATACTATGGGTTCTATGACTTCTCCTTCTAAATCGAGTAACGTTACTATAGAAACGACATGATTTTCTTTTGGTATAAAAGTAACTCCTTTCCGATGCACTATTCCTTTTTTACTGCATCACTCGCTCCATTACATTGACGAATTACCACAGAACTTGCGTCGCTATGAAATACTATGGGTTCCATGACTTTTGGGATACGACTAACTCGTTTCCGATGCGGTATTCCTTCCGTACTGCATCCCTCGCTCCCTCACATTAACGAATTAACACAGAAATTGCGTCGCCTTGAAATACTGTGCGTTCTATGACATCTATTTCTAAATCGAGTAACGTTTCTATTAAAACGACAGGATTTTCTTTTGTGATGCGAGTATCTCATTTCCGATGCACTATTCCTTCCCTACTGCATCCCTCGCTCCCACACATTGACGAATTGTCACAGCAATTGCGTCGCTATGAAATACTATGGCTTCTACGACCTCTCCTTCTAAATCGAGTAACGTTTCTATGGAAACGAGAGGTTTTCCTTTTGGTATACGAGTATCTCCTTTCCGATGCACTATTCCATCTTTACTACATCTCACGCTCCCTCACATTGACGAATTAACACAGAAATTGCGTCGCTATGAAACACTATGCGTTCAATGACTTCTCCTTCTAAATCGAGTAACGTTTCTATGGAAACGACAGAATTTTCTTTTGGGATACGACTATCTCATTTCCGATGCACTATTGCTTCCGTACTGCTTCCCACGCTCCATCTCATTGGCGAATTAACAAAGAAATTGCGTCGCTATGAAATACTATGGGTTCTGTGCCTTCTCCTTCTAAATCGAGTAACGTCTCTATTGAAACGACAAGATCTTCTTTTGGGATACGAGTTTCTCCTTTCCGATGTACTATTCCTTCTTTACTGATTCCCTGGCTCTCTTACATGGACGAATTGTCACAGTAATTGCGTCGCTATTGAATACTATGGGTTCATTGACTTCCCCTTCTAAATCGAGTAACGTTTCTTTGGAAACGACTGGAATTTCTTTTGGGATACGGCTATGTCCATTGAGATTCGCTATTCATTCTTTACTGCATCCCTCGCTCCCTCACATTGAAGAATTAACGCAGAAATTTCGTCGCCATGAAATACTATGGGCTCAATGACTTCTCCTTCTTAATCGAGTAATTTTTCCATGGAAACGACAGGAATTTCTTTTCGGATAGGAGTATCTCCTTTCCGATGCACTATTCCTTCACAACTGCATCCCTCGCTCTCACACATTGGCGAATTAACACAGAAATTGCGTCGCTATGAAATACTATGCGTTCTATGACTTCTCCTTCTAAATCGATTAACGTTTCTATGAAGACAACAGGTATTTCTTTTGGGATACAAGTATCTCCTTTCCGATGCACTATTCCTTCTTTAATGCATTCCTCGCTCCCTCACATTGACGAATTAACACAGAAATTGCGTCACTATGAAATACCATGGGTTCTATGACTTCTCCTTTTAAATCGGGTAAGGTCTCTATGGAATCGAGAGAATTTCCTTTCGGTATACGAGTATCTCCTTTCCGATGCACTATTCCTTCTTTACTGCATCCCTGGCTCAGTCACATTGACGAATTAATACTGAAATTGCGTCCCTATGGAATACTATGTGTTCAATGACTTCTCCTTCTAAATCGAGTTACGTTTCTATTGAAACGACCGGATTTTCTTTTGGGATATGATTATCTCCTTTCCGATGCACTATTCATTCTTTACTGCATCCCTCGATCCCTCCCATTGACAAATTAACACAGAAATGGCGTCGCTATGAGAACCTGTGTGTTCTATGACATCTCCTTCTAAAACTCGTAACGTTCCTATTCAAACGTCAGGATATTCTTTTGGGATATGAGAAATCTCCTTTCCAATGCACAATTCCATCTTTACTGCATCCCTCACTCCATTACATTGACAAATTAACACAGAAATTGAGTCGCTATGAAATGCTATTGGTTCTATGACACCTCCTGCTAAATCGAGTAACGTTTCTATGGAGCCAACAGGATTTTCTTTTGGGATACGAGTATCTCCTTTCCGATGCACTATTCCTTCTTTAATGCATTCCTCGCTCCCTCACATTGACGAATTAACACAGAAATTGCGTCGCTATGAAATACTATGGGTTCTATGACTTCTCATTCTAAATCGGGTAACGTTTCTATGGAATCGAGAGGATTTTCTTTTGGTATACGACTATCTCTTTTCCGATGCACTATTCCTTTGTACTGCATCCCTCGCTCTCTCACATTGAGGAATTAACACAGAAATTGCGTCGCCTTGAAATACTACGCGTTCTATGACATCTCTTTCTAAATCGAGTAACGTTTCTATTGAAACGACATGATTTTTTTTTGGGATACTAGTATCTCCTTTCCGATGCACTATTCTTTCTTACTGCATCCCTCGCTCCCTCACATTGATGAATTAACAATGAAATAGCGTCGCTCTCAAATACTATGGGTTAAATGACTTCTCCTTCTAAATCGAGTAACGTTTCTATTGAAACGACCGGATTTTCTTTTGGGATACGATTATCTCTTTTCCGATGCACTATTCCTTTTTTACTGCATCCCATCGTTCCCTCACATTCAGGAATAAACACAGAAATTGCGTCGCTATGAAATACTTTAGGTGTTATGAGCTACCCTTCTAAATCGAGTAACGTTTAAATGGAAACGACATTATTTTCATTTGGGATACGTGTATCTCCTATCCGATGCACTATTCCTTCTTTACTGCATCCCTCGCTCCCACACATTGACGAATTAACACAGAAATGGCATCGCTATTAAATACTATGGGTTCTATGACTTCTCCTTCTAAATCGAGTACCGTTTCTACGGAAACGACAGGATTTTCCTTTGGGATACGAGTATCTACTTTCCGATGCACTATTCCTTCTTTACTGCATCCCTCGTTCCCTCACATTGAGGAATAAGCACAGAAATTGGGTCGCTATGAAATACTATTCGATCTATGGATTCTCCTTCTAAATCGAGTAACGTTTCTATGGAAACGACAGGATTTTCTTTTGGGATATGAGCATCTCCATTCCGATGCACTATTCCTTCCTTACTGCATCCATCGCTCCCTCACATTGACGAATTAACACAGAAATTGCGTCGCTATGAAATACTATGTGTTCTATGACTTCTCTTTCTAAGTCGAGTAACGTTTCTATGGAAACGACAGAATTGCCTTTTGGGATACGAGTATCTCCATTCCGATGCACTATTCCTTCTGTACTGTATCCCTCGCTCCCTCACATTGACGAATTAACACAGAATTGGCGTCGCTATGAAATACTATGTGTAATATGACTTCTCCTTCTGAATCGAGTAACGTTTCTATGGATACGACAGAATTTTCTTTTGGGATACGAGTATCTCCTTTCCGATCTCTATTAATTCTTTATTGCATCCCGAGCTCCCTCACATTGACGAATATTCACAGAAATTGCGTCGCTATGAAATACTATGGGTTCTATGACTTCTCCTTCTAAATCGAGTTACGTTTCTATTGAAACGACCGGATTTTCTTTTGGGATATGATTATCTCCTTTCCGATGCACTATTCATTCTTTACTGTATCCATCGCTCCCTCACATTGATTAATTAACACAGAAATTGCGTCGCTATGATATACTATGTGTTCTTTGACTTCTCCTTCTAAGTCGAGTAAAGTTTCTATGGAAACGACAGAATTGTCTTTTGGGATACGAGTATCTCCATTCCGATGCACTATTCCTTCTGTACTGCATCCCTCGCTCCCTCACATTGACGAATTAACACAGAAATGGCGTCGCTATGAAATACTATGTGTAATATGACTTCTCCTTCTGAATCGAGTAACGTTTCTATGGATACGACAGAATTTTCTTTTGGGATACGAGTATCTCCTTTCCGATCTCTATTAATTCTTTATTGCATCCCGAGCTCCCTCACATTGACGAATATTCACAGAAATTGCGTCGCTATGAAGTATTATGGGTTCTATGACTTCTCCTTCTAAATCGAGTTACGTTTCTATTGAAACGACCGGATTTTCTTTTGGGATATGATTATCTCCTTTCCGATGCACTATTCATTCTTTACTGCATCCCTCGATCCCTCACATTGACAAATTAACACAGAAATGGCGTCGCTATGAGAACCTGTGTGTTCTATGACATCTCCTTCTAAAACGCGTAACGTTCCTATTCAAACGTCAGGATATTCTTTTGGGATATGAGAAATCTCCTTTCCGATGCACAATTCCATCTTTACTGCATCCCTCACTCCATTAAATTGACAAATTAACACAGAAATTGAGTCGCTATGAAATACTATTGGTTCTATGACACCTCCTGCTAAATCGAGTAACGTTTCTATGGAGCCAACAGGATTTTCTTTTGGGATACGAGTAACTCCTTCCCGATGCACTATTCCCTCCTTAATGCATTCCTCGCTCCCTCACATTGACGAATTAACACAGAAATTGCGTCGATATGAAATACTATGGGTTCTATGACTTCTCATTCTAAATCGGGTAACGTTTCTACGGAATCGAGAGGATTTTCTTTTGGAATACTATCTCCTTTCCGATGCACTATTCCTTCTGTACTGCATCCCTCGCTCCCTCACATTGAGGAATTAACACAGAAATTGCGTCGCCTTGAAATACTATGCGTTCTATGACATCTCTTTCTAAATCGAGTAACGTTTCTATTGAAACGACAGGATATTATTTTGGGATACGAGTATCTCCTTTCCGATGCACCATTCCTTCCCGACTGCATCCCTGGCTCCCTCACATTGACGAATTAACACAGAATTTGGGACGCTGTGGAATACTATGTGTTCTATGACTTTTTCTTTTCATCGAGTAACGATTCTTTGGAAACGACAGGACTTACTTTTGGGATTCGAGTATCTCCTTTTCGTTGCACTATTCCTTCTTTTTTAGAGCATCCCTCGCTCCCTCACATTGAAGATTTAACACATAAATTGCGTCGCGATGATGTAATATGTGTTCAATAACTTCTCCTTCTAAATCGAGTAACGTTTCTATTGAAACGACATGATTTTTTTTGGGATACGAGTATCTCCTTTCCGATGCACTATTCTTTCTTACTGCATCCCTCGCTCCCTCACATTGATGAATTAACAATGAAATAGCGTCGCCATGAAATACTATGGGTTCTATGACATCTCCTTCTTAATCGAGTAACGTTTCTATTGAAACGACAGCATTTTCTTTTGGGATACGAGTATCTCCTTTCCGATGCACTATTCCTTTTTTACTGCATCCCATCGTTCCCTCACATTGAGGAATAAGCACAGATATTGCGTCGCTATGAAATACTTTAGGTGTTGTGAGCTATCCTTCTAAATCGAGTAACGTTTAAATGGAAACGACATTATTTTCATTTGGGATACGTGTATCTCCTATCCGATGCGCTATTCCTTCTTTACTGCATTCCTCGCTCCCACACATTGACGAATTAACACAGAAATGGCGTCGCTATGAAATACAATGTGTAATATGACTTCTCCTTCTGAATCGAGTAACGTTTCTATTGACACGGCAGGATTTTCTTTTGGGATACGAGTATCTCATTTCCGTTGCAATTTTCCTTCTTTACTGCATCCCTGGCTCCCCACACTGACGAATTATCACAGAAATTGCGTCGCTATGGAATTCCGTCGGTTCAATGATTTCTCCTTCTAAATCGAGTAACGTTTCTATGGAAACGACAGGATTTTCTTTTGGGATACGAGTATCTCCTTTCCGATGCACTATTGCTTCTTTACTGCATCCCTCGCTCCCTCACATTGACGAATTAACACAGAACTTTCGTCGCTATGATATACTATGGGTTCTATAACTTCTTCTTCAAAATCGAGTACCGTTTCTATTGAAACGACAGGATCTCCATTTGAGATACCAGTATCTCCATTCCGATGCACTATTCCATCTGTACTGCATCCCTCGCTCCCTCACATTGGCGAATTAACACAGAAATTGCGTCGCTATGAAATACTATGGGTTCTATGACTTCTCCTTCCAAATCGAGTAACGTTTCTATTGAATCGGCAGGATTTTCTTTTGGGATACGTGTATCTCCCTTCCGATGCACTATTCCTTCTTTACTGCATCCCTCGCTCCTTCACATTAACGATTTATCAGAGAAATTGCGTCGCTATGGAATACTATGTGTTCAATGATTTCTCTCTAAATCGAGTAACATTTCTGCGGAAACGAAAGGATTTTCTTTTGGGATACGAGTATCTCCTTTCCGATGCACTATTCCTTCTTCACTGCATCCTTCGCTCCATCACATTAACGATTTATCAGAGAAATTGCGTCGCTATGGAATACTATGTGTTCAATGATTTCTCTCTCTAAATCGAGTAACATTTCTAAGGTAACGAAAGGATTTTCTTTTGGGATACGAGAATCTCCTTTCCGATGCCCTATTCCTTCTTTAGTGCATCCCTCGCTCCCTCACATTGACGAATTAACACAGAAATTGCGTCGCAATACAAAGCTATGGGTTCTACGACTTCTCCTTCTAAATCGAGTAACGATTCTATGGAAACGACAGGATTTTCTGTTGGGATACAACTATCTCCATTCCGATGCACTATTCCGTTTTTACTTCATCCCTCGCTCCCTCAGCTTGACGAATAAGCACAGAAAATGCGTCGCTATGAAATAGTATGGGTTCTACGACTTCTCCTTCTAAATCTAGAAACGTTTCTATGGAAACGACAGGATTTCCTTTTGGGATACGACTATCTCCTTTACGATGCACTATTCCTTCTTTACTGCATCCCTCGCTCCCTCACATTGACGAATTAACACAGAAATGGCGTCGGTATGAAATACTATGGGTTCTATGACTTCTCCTTCTAAATCGAGTAGCGTTTCTAAGGAAATGTCAGGATTTTCTTTTGGGATACGAGTATCTCCTTTCCGATGCACTATTCCTTCTTTACTGCATGCCTCGCTCCTTCAAATTGACAAACTAACACAGAAATTGCGTCGCTATGAAATACTATTGGTTCTATGACATCCCCTTCCAAGTCGAGGATCACTCGTATGGAAACAACAGGATTTTCATTTCGGATACGAGTATCTCCTTTCCGATGCACTATTCCTTCTTTACTGCATCCCTCGCTCCCTTACATTGACGAATGAACACAGAAATTTCGTAGCTATGAAATACTATGTGTACTATGACTTTTCCTTCTAAATCGAGTAACGTTTCTATGGAAAAGACAGGATTTTCTTTTGGGACACGAATTTCTCCTTTCCGATGCACTACTTTTTCTTTACTGCATCCCTGGCACCCTAACATTGACGATTTAACACAGAAATTGCGACGCTATGGAATACTATGTGTTCTATGACTTCTTCTAAATCGAGTAATGTTTCTATAGAAACGACAGGATTTTTTTTTGGGGTACGAGTATCTCCTTTCCGATGAGCTATTCCTTCTTTACTGCTTCCCTCCCTCCCTCACATTAACAAATTAACGCTGAAATTGTGTCGCTATGAAATACTATGTGTTCTATGGCTTCTCCTTCTAAATCAAGTAACGTTTCTATGGACACGGCAGGATTTAATTATTAGATGCGAGTATCTCCTTCTTGATGCACTATTCCTTCATTACTGCATCCCTCGCTCCCTCACATTGACGAATTAACACAGAAATTGCGTCGCTATAAAAAGCTATGGGTTCTATGACTTCTCCCTCTAAATCGAGTAACGAATCTATTGATTCGACAGGATTTTCTTTTGGGATACGAGTATCTCCTTTCCGATGCACTATTCTTCCTTTACTGCATCCCTCGCTCCCTCACATTGACGAATTAACAATGAAATAGCGTCGCTATGAAATACTATGGGTCTATGACTTCTCCTTTTTAATCGAGTAACGTTTCTATGGAAACGACAGGATTTTCTTTTATGATACGAGTATCTTCTTTCCGATGCACTATTCCTTCTTTACTACATCCCATCGTTCCCTCACATTGAGGAATAAGCACAGAAATTGCGTCGCTATGAAATACTATGGGTTCCATGACTTATCCTTCTAAATCGAGTAACGTTTCAATGGAAACAACATTATTTTCTTTTGGGATACGAGTATCTCGTTTCCGATGCACTATTCCTTCTTTACTGCATTCCTCGCTCCCTCACATTGACGAATTAACACAGAAATGGCATCGCTACGAAATACTATGGGTTCTATGGCTTCTCCTTCTAAATCGAATAACGTTTCTACGGAAACGACAGGATTTTCTTTTGGGATACGAGTATCTACTTTCCGATGCACTATTCCCTCTTTACTGCATCCCTCGTTCCCTCACATTGAGGAATAAGCACAGAAATTGCGTCGCTATGATATACTGTTGGTTCAATGGATTCTCCTTCTAAATCTAGTAACGTTTCTATGGAAACGACAGGATTTTCTTTTGGGATACTAGCATCTCCTTTCCGATGCACTATTCCATCTTTACTGTATCCCTCGCTCCCTCACATTGACGAATCAACAATGAAACAGTGGCGCTATGAAATACTATGAGTTCTACGTCTTATCCTTCTAAATCGAGTAACGTTTCTATGGAAGCGTCAGGATTTTCTTTTGGGATACGAGTATCTCCTTACCGATGCACTATTCCTTCTTTACTGCATCCTTCGCTCCCTCACATTGACGAATTAACCCAGAAATTGCGTCTCTATGAAATACTATGGGTTCTATGGCTTCTCCTTCTAATTCGAGCAACGTTTCTATGGAAACGACGGTATTTCCTTTTGGGATACGAGTACCTCCTTTCCGATGCACTAATCCCTCTTTACTGCATCCCCCGCTCCATCACATTGACGAATTAACACAGAAGTGACGTCGCTATGAAATGCTAAGGGTTGTATGACTTCTCCTTCTAAATCGAGTAACGTTTCTATGGTAACGTCAGGATTTTCTTTTGGGATACGAGTATCTCCTTTCCGATGCACTATTCCTTCTTTACTGCAACCCTCGCTCCCTCAAAATGACAAATTATTACAGAAATTGCGTCACTATGAATTACCATCGGTTCTATGACATCCGCTTATAATTCGACTAACGTTTCTATGGAAACAACAGGATTTGCTTTTATGATACGAGTATCCCCTTTCCGATGCACTATTCCTTCTTTACTGCATCCCTCGCTCCCTCACATTGACGAATTAACACAGAAATTGCGTCGCTATGTAATTCTATGGGTTCAATGACTTCTCCTTTTAAATCGAGTAACGTTTCTATAGAAACGACAGGATTTTCTTTTGGGATACGACTATCTCCTTTCCGATGCACTATTCCTTCTTTACTGCTTCCCTCGCTCCCTCACATTGACGAATTAACGCAGAAATTGCGTCGCTATGAAATACTAAGGGTTCTATGACTTCTCCTTCAAAATCGAGTAACGTTTCTACGGAAACGACAGGATTTTCTTGTGGGATACGAGAATCTACTTTCCGATGCACTATTCCTTCTTTAATGCACCCCTCGTTCCCCCACATTGAGGAATAAGCACAGAAATTGCGTCGCTATGAAATACTATCGGCTCTATGGATTCTCCTTCTATATCGAGTAACGTTTCTATGGTAACGTCAGGATTTCCTTTTGGGATACGAGTATCCCCTTTCCGATGCACTATTCCTTTTTTACTGCATCCCTCGCTCCCTGAAAATGACAAATTAACACAGAAATTGCGTCGCTATGAAATACTATTGGTTCTATGACATCCCGTTATGAATTGATTACCGTTTCTATGGAAACAACAGGACTTTCTTTTTGGATACGAGTATCTCCTTTCCGATGCACTATTTCTTCTTTACTGCATCCCTCGCTCCCTCACATTGACGAATTAACACAGAAATGGCGTCGGTATGAAATACTATGGGTTCTATCACTTCTCCTTCTAAATCGAGGAGCGTTTCTAAGGAAATGTCAGGATTTTCTTTTGGGATACGAGTATCTCCTTTCCGATGCACTATTCCTTCTTTACTGCATGCCTCGCTCCTTCAAATTGACAAATTAACACAGAAATTGCGTCGCTATGAAATACTATTGGTTCTATGACAACCCCTTCCAAGTCGAGGATCACTCGTATGAAAACAACAGGATTTTCATTTCGGATACGAGTATCTCCTTTCCGATGCACTATTCCTTCTTTACTGCATCCCTCGCTCCCTCACATTGACGAATGAACACAGAAATTTCGTCACTATGAAATACTATGGGTTCTATGACTACTCTTTCTAAATCGTGTAACGTTTCTATGCATACGACAGGATTTTCTTTTGGTATACGAGTATCTCCTTTCCAATGCACTATTCCTCCTTTACTGCTTCCCTCGCTCCCTCACATTGACGAAATAACACACAAATTGCGTCGCTATGAAATACTATGTGTACTATGACTTTTCCTTCTAAATCGAGTAACGTTTCTATGGAAAAGACAGGATTTTCTTTTGGGATACGAATTTCTCCTTTCCGATGCACTACTCTTTCTTTACTGCACCCCTGGCACCCTAACATTGACGAATTAACACAGAAATTGCGACGCTATGGACTACTATGTGTTCTATGACTTCTTCTAAATCGAGTAATGTTTCTATAGAAGCGACAGGATTTTTTTTTGGGGTACGAGTATCTCCTTTCCGATGAGCTATTCCTTCGTTACTGTATCTCTGGCTCCCTCACATTGACGATTTAACACAGAAATTGGGTCGTCTTGAAATACTATGCGTTCTATGACATCTCTTTCTAAATCGAGCAGCGTTTCTATTGAAACGACAGGATTTTCTTTTGGGATACGAGTATCTCATTACCGATGCACTATTATTTCTTTACTGCATCCCTGGCTCCCTCACATTCACGAATTAACACAGAAATTGCGACTCCATGGATTACTATAAGCTCTATGACTTCTCCTTCTAAATCGAGTAACGTTTCTAAGGAAACGATAGGAATTTCTTATGGGATACGAATGTGTCCTATCCGATGCATTATTCCTTCTTTACTGCATCCCTGGCTCCCTCACATTGAACAATTATCACAGAAATTGCGTCGCTATGCTATACTATGGGTTCTATGACTTATCCTTCTAAATCAAGTAACGTTTCAATGGAAACGACATTATTTTCTTTTGGGATACAAGTATCTCCTTTCCGATGCACTATTCCTTCTTTACTGCTTCCCTCGCTCCCTCACATTAACAAATTAACGCTGAAATTGTGTCGCTATGAAATACTATGCGTTCTATGGCTTCTCCTTCTAAATCAAGTAACGTTTCTATGGAAACGGCAGGATTTAATTATTAGATGCGAGTATCTCCTTCTTGATGCACTATTCCTTCATTACTGCATCCCACGCTCCCTCACATTGACGAATTAACACAGAAATTGCGTCGCTATAAAAAGCTATGGGTTCTATGACTTCTCCCTCTAAATCGAGTAACGAATCTATTGATACGACAGGATTTTCTTTTGGGATACGAGTATCTCCTTTCCGATGCACTATTCTTCCTTTACTGCATCCCTCGCTCCCTCACATTGACGAATTAACAATGAAATAGCGTCTCTATGAAATACTATGGGTATATGACTTCACCTTTTTAATCGAGTAACGTTTCTATGGAAACGACAGGATTTTCTTTTAGGATACGAGTATCTTCTTTCCGATGCACTATTCCTTCTTTACTACATCCCATCGTTCCCTCACATTGAGGAATAAGCACAGAAATTGCGTCGCTATGAAATACTATGGGTTCCATGACTTATCCTTCTAAATCGAGTAACGTTTCAATGGAAACAACATTATTTTCTTTTGGGATACGAGTATCTCCTTTCCGATGCACTATTCCTTCTTTACTGCATTCCTCGCTCCCTCACATTGACGAATTAACACAGAAATGGCATCGCTACGAAATACTATGGGTTCTACGGCTTCTCCTTCTAAATCGAATAACGTTTCTACGGAAACGACAGGAGTTTCTTTTGGGATACGAGTATCTACTTTCCGATGCACTATTCCCTCTTTAATGCATCCCTCGTTCCCCCACATTGAGCAATAAGCACAGAAATTGCGTCGCTATGAAATACTATCGGCTCTATGGATTCTCCTTCTATATCGAGTAACGTTTCTATGGTAACGTCAGGATTTCCTTTTGGGATACGAGTATCCCCTTTCCGATGCACTATTCCTTCTTTACTGCATCCCTCGCTCCCTGAAAATGACAAATTAACACAGAAATTGCGTCGCTATGAAATACTATTGGTTCTATGACATCCCGTTATAAATTGATTAACGTTTCTATGGAAACAACAGGACTTTCTTTTTGGATACGAGTATCTCCTTTCCGATGCACTATTTCTTCTTTACTGCATCCCTCGCTCCCTCACATTGACGAATTAACATAGAAATTTCGTCGCTATGAAATCCTATAGGTTCTATAACTTCTCCTACTAAATCGTGTAACGTTTCTATGGAAACGACAGGATTTTCTTTTGGTATACGAGTATCTCCTTTCCAAAGCACTATTCCGTCTTTACTGCATCCCTCGCTCCCTCCCTTTGACGAATTAACACAGAAATTGCGTCGCTATGAAATACCATGGGTACTATAACTTCACCTTCTAAATCGAGTAACGTTTGTATGGAAAAGACAGGATTTTCTTTTGGGATACCAATTTCTCCTTTCCGAGGCACTATTCCTTCTTTACTGCATCTCTGGCCACCTCACATTTACGAATTAACACAGAAATTGCGACGCTATGGAATACTATGTGTTCTATGACTTCTCCTTCTAAATCGAGTTACGTTTCTATGGAAATGACAGGATTTTCTTTTGGGATACGAGTATCTCCTTTACGATGCACTATTCCTTCTTTACTGCATCCCTCGCTCCCTCACATAGACGAATTAACATAGAATTTGCGTCGCTATGAAATACTATGGGTTCCATGACTTCTACTTCTAAATCGAGTAACGTTTCTATGGATACGAGAGGATTATCTTTTGGGATACGAGTATCTCCTTTCCGATGCACTATCAGTTCTTAACTGCATCCCTCGCTCCCTCACATTGACGAATAAGCACAACCATTGCGTCGCTATGAATTACTATGGGTTCAATGATTTCTCTTTCTAAATCGAGTAACATTTCTACGGAAACAAAAGGATTTTCTTTTAGGGTACGAGTATTTCCTTTCCGATGCACTATTTCTTCTTTACTGCATCCCTCGCTCCCTCACATTGACGAATTAACACAGAAATTGCGTCGCTATAAATAGCTATGGGTTCTATGACTTCTCCTTCTAAATCGAGTAACGATTCTATTGAAACGACAGGATTTTCTTTTGGGATACGAGTATCTCCTTTCAGATGCACTATTTTTCCTTTACTGCATTCCTCGCTCTCTGACATTGACGCATTAACAATGAAATAGCGTCGCTATGAAATACTATGGGTTCTATGACTTCTCCTTCTTAATCGATTAACGTTTCTATGGAAACGACAGGATTTTCTTTTGGGATACGAGTATCTCCTTTCCGATGCACTATTCCTTCTTTACTGCATCCCTCGCTCCCTCACATTGACGAATTAACCCAGAAATTGCGTCGCTATGAAATACTATGGGTTCTATGGCTTCTCCTTCTAATTCGAGTAACATTTCAATGGAAACGACGGTATTTCCTTTTGGGATACGAGTACCTCCTTTCCGATGCACTATTCCTTCTTTACTGCATCCCTCGCTCCATCACAATTTCGAACTAACACAGAAATGGCGTCGCTATGAAATACTAAGGGTTCTATGACTTCTCCTTCTTAATCGAGTAACGTTTCTATGGAAACGAAAGGATTTTCTTTTGGGATACGAGTATCTCCTTTCCGATGCACTATTCTTTCTTTACTGCATTCCTCGCTCCCTCACATTGACGAATTAATCATGAAATAGCGTCGCTATGAAATACTATGGGTTCTAAGACTACTCCTCCTTTATCGAGTATTGTTTCTATGGAAATGACAGGATTTTCTTTTGGGATACGAGTATCTCCTTTTCGATGCACTATTCCTTGTGTACTGCATCCCTCGCTCCCTCACATTGGCGAAATAACACAGATATTGCGTCGATATGATATACTATGGGTTTTATGACTTCTGCTTCTAAGTGGAGTAACGTTTCTATTGAAACGACAGGATTTTCTTTTAGGATATGAGGATCTCCATTCCGATGGACTATTCCCTCTTTACTGATCCCTAGCTCCCTCTCATTGACGAATTAAAACAGATATTGCGTCGCTATTAGATACTATGGGTTCCACGACTTCTCCTTCTAAATCGAGTAAAGCTTCTATGGAAACGACAGGATTTTCTTTTGGGATACGAGTATCTCCTTTCCGAAGCACTATTCCTTCTGTACTGTATCCCTCGCTGCCTCACATTGACGAATTAACACAGAAATTGCGTCGCTACGGAATATTAGCGGTTCTATGACTTCTCCTTCTAAACCGAGTAACGTCTCTATGGAAACGACAGGATTTTCTTTTCGGATACGGGTATCTCCTTTCTGATGCACTATTCCTTCTCTACTGCATCCCTCGCTCCCTCACATTGACGAATTAACATAGAATTTGCGTCGCAATGAAATACTAAGGGTGCCATAACTTCTCCTTCTAAATGGAGTAACTTTTCTATGGAAACGACAGGATTTTCTTTTGGGATACGACTATCTCCATTCCGATTCACTATTCCTTCTTCACTCCATCCCTCGCTCCCTCACTGTGACGAATTAACGCAGAAATTTCGTCGCTATGAACTTCTATGGGTTCTATGAAATCTCCTTCTAAATCGAGTAAGGTTTCTATAGAATCGACAGTGTTTTCATTTTGGGACACGAATATCTCCTTTCCGATACACTATTCCTTCTATAAAGCAACCCTGGCTACCTCACATTGACGAATTAACACAGAAATTGCGTCGCTATGGAATACTATTGGTTCAATGACTTCTCCTTCTAAATCGAGTAACGTATCTATGGAAACGACAGGATTTTCTTTTGGGATACGAGTATCTCCTTTCCGATGCACTACTCCTTCTTTACTGCATCCCTCGCTCCCTCACATTGACGAATTAGCACAGAAATTGCGTCGCTATGAAATAGTATTGGTTCTATGACAGTCCCTTCTGAATCGAGTAACGTTTCTATGGAAACGACAGGAATATCTTTTGGGATACGAGTATCTGCTTTACGAAGCACTATTCCTTCTGTACTGTATCCCTCGCTGCCTCACATTGACGAATTAACACAGAAATTGCGTCGCTATGGAATATTAGGGGTTCTATGACTTCTCCTTCTAAACCGAGTAACGTCTCGATGGAAACGACAGGATTTTCTTTTGGGATACGAGTATCTCCTTTCCGATGCACCATTCCCTCTTTACTGCATCCCCCGAATTAACACTGTAGTGTCGTCGCTATGAAATGCTAAGGGTTCTATGACTTCTCCTTCTAAATCGAGTAACGTTTCTATGGTAAAGTCAGGATTTTCTTTTGGGATACGAGTATCTCCTTTCCGATGCACTATTCCTTCTTTACTGCTTCCCTCGCTCCCTCACATTAACAAATTAACGCTGAAATTGTGTCGCTATGAAATACTATGTGTTCTACGGCTTCTCCTTCTAAATCAAGTAACGTTTCTATGGAAACGGCAGGATTTAATTATTAGATGTGAGTATCTCCTTCTTGATGCACTATTCCTTCATTACTGCATCCCTCGCTCCCTCACATTGACGAATTAACACAGAAATTGCGTCGCTATAAAAAGCTATGGGTTCTATGACTTCTCCCTCTAAATCGAGTAACGAATCTATTGATACGACAGGATTTTCTTTTGGGATACAAGTATCTCCTTTCCGATGCACTATTCTTCCTTTACTGCATCCCTCGCTCCCTCACATTGACGAATTAACAATGAAATAGCGTCGCTATGAAATACTATGGGTCTATGACTTCTCCTTTTTAATCGAGTAACGTTTCTATGGAAACGACAGGATTTTCTTTTAGGATACGAGTATCTTCTTTCCGATGCACTATTCCTTCTTTACTACATCCCATCGTTCCCTCACATTGAGGAATAAGCACAGAAATTGCGTCGCTATGAAATACTATGGGTTCCATGACTTATCCTTCTAAATCGAGTAACGTTTCAATGGAAACAACATTATTTTCTTTTGGGATACGAGTATCTCCTTTCCGATGCACTATTCCTTCTTTACTGCATTCCTCGCTCCCTAACATTGACGAATTAACACAGAAATGGCATCGCTACGAAATACTATGGGTTCTATGGCTTCTCCTTCTAAATCGAATAACGTTTCTACGGAAACGACAGGATTTTCTTTTGGGATACGAGTATCTACTTTCCGATGCACTATTCCCTCTTTACTGCATCCCTCGTTCCCTCACATTGAGGAATAAGCACAGAAATTGCGTCGCTATGATATACTATTGGTTCAATGGATTCTCCTTCTAAATCGAGTAACGTTTCTATGGAAACGACAGGATTTTCTTTTGGGATACTAGCATCTCCTTTCCGATGCACTATTCCATCTTTACTGCATCCCTCGCTCCCTCACATTGACGAATCAACAATGAAACAGTGGCGCTATGAAATACTATGAGTTCTATGTCTTATCCTTCTAAATCGAGTAACGTTTCTATGGAAGCGTCAGGATTTTCTTTTGGGATACGAGTATCTCCTTACCGATGCACTATTCCTTCTTTACTGCATCCTTCGCTCCCTCACATTGACGAATTAACCCAGAAATTGCGTCTCTATGAAATACTATGGGTTCTATGGCTTCTCCTTCTAATTCGAGCAACGTTTCTATGGAAACGACGGTATTTCCTTTTGGGATACGAGTACCTCCTTTCCGATGCACTAATCCCTCTTTACTGCATCCCCCGCTCCATCACATTGACGAATTAACACAGAAGTGACATCGCTATGAAATGCTAAGGGTTCTATGACTTCTCCTTCTAAATCGAGTAACGTTTCTATGGTAACGTCAGGATTTTCTTTTGGGATACGAGTATCTCCTTTCCGATGCACTATTCCTTCTTTACTGCAACCCTCGCTCCCTCAAAATGACAAATTATTACAGAAATGCGTCACTATGAATTACCATCGTTTCTATGACATCCGCTTATAATTCGATTAACGTTTCTATGGAAACAACAGGATTTGCTTTTGGGATACGAGTATCCCCTTTCCGATGCACTATTCCTTCTTTACTGCATCCCTCGCTCCCTCACATTGACGAATTAACACAGAAATTGCGTCGCTATGTAATTCTATGGGTTCAATGACTTCTCCTTTTAAATCGAGTAACGTTTCTATAGAAACGACAGGATTTTCTTTTGGGATACGACTATCTCCTTTCCGATGCACTATTCCTTCTTTACTGCTTCCCTCGCTCCCTCACATTGACGAATTAACGCAGAAATTGCGTCGCTATGAAATACTAAGGGTTCTATGACTTCTCCTTCAAAATCGAGTAACGTTTCTACGGAAACGACAGGATTTTCTTGTGGGATACGAGAATCTACTTTCCGATGCACTATTCCTTCTTTAATGCACCCCTCGTTCCCCCACATTGAGGAATAAGCACAGAAATTGCGTCGCTATGAAATACTATCGGCTCTATGGATCTCCTTCTATATCGAGTAACGTTTCTATGGTAACGTCAGGATTTCCTTTTGGGATACGAGTATCCCCTTTCCGATGCACTATTCCTTCTTTACTGCATCCCTCGCTCCCTGAAAATGACAAATTAACACAGAAATTGCGTCGCTATGAAATACTATTGGTTCTATGACATCCCGTTATAAATTGATTAACGTTTCTATGGAAACAACAGGACTTTCTTTTTGGATACGAGTATCTCCTTTCCGATGCACTATTTCTTCTTTACTGCATCCCTCGCTCCCTCACATTGACGAATTAACACAGAAATGGCGTCGGTATGAAATACTATGGGTTCTATGACTTCTCCTTCTCAATCGAGTAGCGTTTCTAAGGAAATGTCAGGATTTTCTTTTGGGATACGAGTATCTCCTTTCCGATGCACTATTCCTTCTTTACTGCATGCCTCGCTCCTTCAAATTGACAAATTAACACAGAAATTGCGTCGCTATGAAATACTATTGGTTCTATGACATCCCCTTCCAAGTCGAGGATCACTCGTATGGAAACAACAGGATTTTCATTTCGGATACGAGTATCTCCTTTCCGATGCACTATTCCTTCTTTACTGCATCCCTCGCTCACTCACATTGACGAATGAACACAGAAATTTCGTCACTATGAAATACTATGGGTTCTATGACTACTCTTTCTAAATCGTGTAACGTTTCTATGCATACGACAGGACTTTCTTTTGGTATACGAGTATCTCCTTTCCAATGCACTATTCCTTCTTTACTGCTTCCCTCGCTCCCTCACATTGACGAAATAACACACAAATTGCGTCGCTATGAAATACTATGTGTACTATGACTTTTCCTTCTAAATCGAGTAACGTTTCAAAGGAAACAACAGGATTTTCTTTTGGTATAGGAGTATCTCCTTTCCCCTGCACTATTATTTCTTTACTGCATCCCTCGCTCCCTTACATTGACGAATTACCACCGAACTTGCGTCGCTATGAAATGCTATGGGTTCTATTACTTCTCCAATTAAATCGAGTAACATTTCCATGGAAACGCTAGGATTTTCTTTTGGGATACGATTATCTCCTTTCCGATGCGGTATTCCCTCTGTACTGCATCCCTCACTCCCTCACATTGACGAATTAACACAGAAATTGCGACGCTCTGGAGTACTATGTGTTCTATGACTTCTCCTTCTAAATCGAGTAAAGTTTCAATGGAAACGACAGGATTTTCTTTTGGGTTACGAGTATCTCCTTTCCGATGCACTATTCCTTCTTTAATGCATCCCTCACTCCCTCACATTGACGAATTAACATAGAAATTGCGTCGCAATGAAATACTATGGGTTCTATGACTTCTCCTTCTAAATCGAGTAACGTTTCTATGGAAACGAGAGGATTTTCTTTTGCATTACGGGTATCTCATTTCCGATGCGCTATTCCTTCTTTACTGTATCCCTGGCTCAGTCACATTGACGAATTAACACTGAAATTGCGTCCCTGTGGAATACTATGGGTTCAATTACTTCTCGTTCTAAATCGAGTCACGTTCCTATGGAAACGACAGGATTTTCTTTTCGGATACGAGTATCTCCTTTCCGATGCACTATTCCTTCTTTACTGCATCCATCGTCCCCTATCATTGACGAATAAGCACAGAAATTGCGTCGCTATGAAATACTATGGGTTCTATTACTTCTCCAATTAAATCGAGTAACATTTCCATGGAAACGCTAGGATTTTCTTTTGGGATACGATTATCTCCTTTCCGATGCGGTATTCCCTCTGTACTGCATCCCTCACTCCCTCACATTGACGAATTAACACAGAAATTGCGACGCTCTGGAGTACTATGTGTTCTATGACTTCTCCTTCTAAATCGAGTAAAGTTTCAATGGAAACGACAGGATTTTCTTTTGGGTTACGAGTATCTCCTTTCCGATGCACTATTCCTTCTTTAATGCATCCCTCACTCCCTCACATTGACGAATTAACATAGAAATTGCGTCGCAATGAAATACTATGGGTTCTATGACTTCTCCTTCTAAATCGAGTAACGTTTCTATGGAAACGAGAGGATTTTCTTTTGCATTACGGGTATCTCATTTCCGATGCGCTATTCCTTCTTTACTGTATCCCTGGCGCAGTCACATTGACGAATTAACACTGAAATTGCGTCCCTGTGGAATACTATGGGTTCAATTACTTCTCCTTCTAAATCGAGTAACGTTCCTATGGAGACGACAGGATTTTCTTTTCGGATACGAGTATCTCCTTTCCGATGCACTATTCCTGCTTTACTGCATCCATCGTCACCTCACATTGACGAATAAGCACAGAAATTGCGTCGCTATGAAATACTATGGGTTCTTTGACTTCTCCTTCTAAATCGAATAAAGTTTCAATGGAAACGACAGGATTTTCTTTTGGGTTACGAGTATCTCCTTTCCGATGCACTATTCCTTCTTTAATGCATCCCTCATTAACTCACATTGACGAATTAACATAGAAATTGCGTCGCAGTGAAATACTATGGGTTCTATGACGTCTTTTTCTAAATCGAGTAACGTTTCTATGGAAACGAGAGGATTTTCTTTTGGATTACGGGTATCTCATTTCCGATGCACTATTCCTTCTTTACTGTATCCCTGGCTCAGTCACATTGACGAATTAACACTGAAATTGCGTCCCTGTGGAATACTATGGGTTCAATTACTTCTCGTTCTAAATCGAGTCACGTTCCTATGGAAACGACAGGATTTTCTTTTCGGATACGAGTATCTCCTTTCCGATGCACTATTCCTTCTTTACTGCATCCATCGTCCCCTATCATTGACGAATAAGCACAGAAATTGCGTCGCTATGAAATACTATGGGTTCTATTACTTCTCCAATTAAATCGAGTAACATTTCCATGGAAACGCTAGGATTTTCTTTTGGGATACGATTATCTCCTTTCCGATGCGGTATTCCCTCTGTACTGCATCCCTCACTCCCTCACATTGACGAATTAACACAGAAATTGCGACGCTCTGGAGTACTATGTGTTCTATGACTTCTCCTTCTAAATCGAGTAAAGTTTCTATGGAAACGACAGGATTTTCTTTTGGGATACGAGTATCTCCTTTCCGATGCACCATTCCTTCTTTACTGCATCCCTCGCTCCCTCACATTGACGATTTATCGCAGAAATTGCGTCGCTATGAAATACTATGTGTTCTACGACTTCTCCTTCGAAATCGAGTAACCTTTCTGTGGAGACGTCAGGATTTTCTTATGGGATATGAGTATCTCCTCTCCGATGCATTATTCCGTCTTTACTGCATCCATCGCTCCATTACATTGACAAATTACCACAGAAATTGCGTCGCTATGAAATACTTTTGGTTCTATGACATCTGCCGCAAAATCGAGTAACGTTTCTACGGAAACAACTAGATTTTCTTTGGGATACGAATATCTCCTTTCCGATGCACTATTCCTTCTTCAATGCATTCCTGGCTACCTCACATTGACGAATTAACAGAGAAATTGCGTCGCTATGAAATACTATGCGTTCTGTGACTTCTCCTTCTAAATCGAGTATCATTTCCATGGAAACGACAGGATTTTCTTTTGGGATACGACTATCTCCTTTCCGATGTGCTATTTTTTCTGTACTGCATTCTTCGCTCCCTCTCATTGACGAATTAACACAGAAATTGCGTCGCCTTGAAATGCTAGTCGTTCTATGATATCTCTTTCTAAATCGAGTAACGTTTCTATTAAAACGACCGGAATTTCTTTTGGGATACGAGTATCTCATTTCCGATGCACTATTCCTTCTTTACTGTATCCCTGACTCAGTCACATTGACGAATTAACATTGAAATTGCGTCCCTATGTTGTACTATGGTTCTATTACTTCCCCTTCTAAATCGAGTAACGTTTCAATGGAAACGACAGGATTTTCTTTTGGTATAGAAGTATCTCCTTTCCGATGCACTATTATTTCTTTACTGCATCCCTCGCTCCCTTACATTGACGAATTACCACCGAAGTTGCGTCGCTATGAAATACTATGGGTTCTATTACTTCTCCTTCTAAATCGAGTAACATTTCCATGGAAACGCTAGGATTTTCTTTTGGGATACGATTATCTCCTTTCCGATGCGGTATTCCCTCTGTACTGCATCCCTCGCTCCCTCACATTGACGAATTAACACAGAAATTGCGACGCTATGGAGTACTATGTGTTCTATGACTTCTCCTTCTAAATCGAGTAAAGTTTCAATGGAAACGACAGGATTTTCTTTTGGGTTACGAGTTTCTCCTTTCCGATGCACTATTCCTTCTTTAATGCATCCCTCACTCCCTCACATTGACGAATTAACATAGAAATTGCGTCGCAATGAAATACTATGGGTTCTATGACTTCTCCTTCTAAATCGAGTAACGTTTCTATGGAAACGAGAGGATTTTCTTTTGGATTACAGGTATCTCTTTTCCGATGCACTATTCCTTCTTTACTGTATCCCTGGCTCAGTCACATTGACGAATTAACACTGAAATTGCGTCCCTGTGGAATACTATGGGTTCAATTACTTCTCCTTCTAAATCGAGTAACGTTCCTATGGAAACGACAGGATTTTCTTTTCGGATACGAGTATCTCCTTTCCGATGCACTATTCCTTCTTTACTGCATCCATCGTCCCCTCACATTGACGAATAAGCACAGAAATTGCGTCGCTATGAAATACTATGGGTTCTATGACTTCTCCTTCTAAATCGAGTAACGTTTCTAAGGAAACGACAGGATTTTCTTTTGGGATACGAGTATCTCCTTTCCGATGCACCATTCCTTCTTTACTGCATCCCTCGCTCCCTCACATTGAAGAATTATCGCAGAAATTGCGTCGCTATGAAATATTATGTGTTCTAGGACTTCTCCTTATAAATCGAGTAACGTTTCTATGGAAACGTCAGGATTTTCTGATGGGATATGAGTATCTCCTGTCCGATGCATTATTCCGTCTTTACTGCATCCATCTCTCCATTACATTGACAAATTATCACAGAAATTGCGTCGCTATGAAATACTATTGGTTCTATGACATCTGCCGCAAAATCGAGTAACGTTTCTACGGAAACAACTAGATTTTCTTTGGGATACGAATATCTCCTTTCCGATGCACTATTCCTTCTTTAATGCATTCCTGGCTACCTCACATTGTCGAATTAACAGAGAAATTGCGTCGCTATGGTATACTATGGGTTCTATGACTTCTCTTTCTAAATCGAGTAACGTATCTATGGAAACGTCAGGAATTTCTTTTGGTACACGACTATCTCCTTTCCGATGCACTATTCCTTCTTTACTGCATCGCTGGCTCCCTCACATTGACAAATTAACACAGAAATATCGACGCTATGGAATACTATGTGTTCCATGACTTCTCCTTCTAATTCGGATACCTTGTCAATGGAAACGACAGGATTTTCTTTTGGGATTCGTGTATCTCCTTTCCGATGCACTATTCCTTCGTTACTACATTCCTCGCCCCCTCACATTGTCGAATTAGCACAGAAATTGCGCGCAATTATATACCATGGGTTCAATAACTTCTCCTTATAAATCGAGTAACGTTTCTGTGGAAACGAGAGGATTTTCTTTTGGTATACGAGTATCTCCTTTACGCTGCACTATTCCTTCATTACGGCATCTCTCGCTCCCTCACATTGACGAATTAACACAAAAACTGCGTCGCTATGAAATACTATGCGTTCTATGACTTCTCCTTATAAATCGAGTAACGTTTCTATTGAAACTACTGGATTTTCATTTTGGATAACACTATCTCCTTTCCGAAGCACTATTCCTTCTTTACTGCATCCCTGGCTTACTCACTTGGACGAATTGTCACAGCAGTTGCGTCCCTATGGATTACTATGGGTTCTATGACTTCTCCTTCTAAATCGAGTAACGTTTCTATAGAAACGACAGGGTTTTCATTTGGGATACGAGTATCTCCTTTCCGATGCACTATTCCTTCTTTAATGAATTACTGGCTACCTCACATTGACAAATTGACACAGAAATTGCGTCGCTACGAAATACTATGGGTTCTATGACTTCTCCTTCTAAATCGAGTAACGTTTCTATGGAAACGACAGGATTTTCTTTTGTGATACGAGTTTCTCCTTTCCGATGCACTATTAATACTTTACTGCATCCCTCGCTCCCTCACATTGACGAATTGACACAGAAATTGCGTAGCTATAAAATAGTATGGGTTCTATGACCTCTCCTTCTAAATCGAGAAACGTTTGTATGGAAACGACAGGGTTTTCATTGGGGATACGAGTATCTCCTTTCCGATGCACTATTCCTTCTCTAATGCATCCCTGGCTACCTCACATTGACGAATTACCACAGAAATTGCGTCGCTATTATATACAATGGGTTCTATGACTTCTCCTTCTAAATCGAGTAACGTTTCTATTGAAACGAAAGAATTTTCTTTTGGGATACGACTATCTCCTTTCCGATGCACTATTGCTTGTGTACTGCTTCCCTCGCTCCATCACATTGGCGAATTAACACAGAAATTGTGTCGCTATGAAATACTATGGGTTCTATGCCTTCACCTTCTAAATCGAGTAACGTTTCTATTGAAGCGACAGGATTTTCTTTTGGGATACGAAATTCTCCTTTCCGATGCACTATTCCTTCTTAACTGCATCCCTGGCTCTGTCACATGGACGAATTGTCACAGCAATTGCGTCGCTATGGAATACTATGGGTTCTATAACTTCTCCTTCTAAATCGAGTAACGTTTCTATGGAAACTACTGGATTTTCATTTTGGATAACACTATCTCCTTTCCGATGCACTATTCCTTCTTTACTGCATCCCTCGCTCCCTCACATTGACGAATTAACACAGAAATTGCGTCGCTAAGAAATACTATGGGTTCTATGACTTCTCCTTCTAAATCGAGTAATGTTTCTATGGAAACAACAGAATTTTCTTTTGGGATACGACTATCTCCTTTCCGATGCACTATTCCTTCTGTACTGCATCCCTCGCTCCCTCACATTGGCGAATTAACACAGAAATTGCGTCGCTATGAAATACTATGGGTTCTATAACTTCTCCTTCTAAATCGACTAACGTTTCTATGGAAACTACTGGATTTTCATTTTGGATAACACTATCTCCTTTCCGATGCACTATTCCTTCTTTACTGCATCCCTGGCTCTCTCACTTGGACGAATTGCCAAAGCAGTTGCGTCGCTATGGAATACTATGGGTTCATTGACATCTCCTTCTAAATCAAGTAACGTTTCTTTGGAAACGACTGGATTTTCTTTTGAGATACGACTATCTCCTGTCAGCTTCACTATTCCTTCTTTACTGCATCCCTCGCTCCTTCACATTGACGAAATAACGCAGATATTTCGTCGCTATGAAATACTATGGGTTCTATGACTTCTCCTTCTAAATCGAGTAACGTTTCTATTGAAACGAAAGGATTTTCTTTTGGTACACGATTATCTCCTTTCCGATGCACTATTCCTTCTTTACTGCATACCTCGATGCCTCACACTGACAAACTAACACAGAAATGGCGTCGCTATGAAATCCTGTGTGTTCTATGACATCTCCTTCCACATCGAGTAACGTTCCTATTCAAACGTCAGGATTTTCTTTTGGGATGTGAGTATCTCCTTTCCGATTCACTATTCCATCCTTACTGCATCCCTCGCTCCATTACATTGACAAATTTACACAGAAATAGCGTCGTTATGAAATACTATGGGTTCTATGACTTCTCCTTCCAAATCGAGTAACATTTCCACGGAAACGACAGGATTTTCTTATGGAATACGACTATCTCCTTTCCGATGCACTATTCCTTCTGTACTGCATCCCTCGCTCCCTCACATTGACGAATTAACACAGAAATTGCGTCGCCTTGAAATACTATGCGTTCTATGACACCTCTTTCTAAATCGAGTCACGTTTCTTTTGAAACGACAGGATTTTCTTTTGGGATACGAGTATCTCATTACCGATGCACTATTCCTTCTTTACTGCATCCCTGGCTCAGTCACATTGACGAATTAACACTGAAATTGCGTCCCTATGGATTACTATGGGTTCTATGACTTCTCCTTCTAAATCGAGTAACGTTTCTATAGAAACGACAGGGTTTTCATTTGGGATACGAGTATCTCCTTTTCGATGCACTACTCCTTCTTTACTGCATCCCTCGCTCACTCACATTGACGAATTAGCACAGAAATTGCGTCGCTATGAAATACTATGGGTTCTATGACTTTTCCTTCTAAATCGAGTAACGTTTCAATGGAAACGACAGGATTTTCTTTTGGTATACGAGTATCTCCTTTCCGATGCACTATTCCTTCTTGACTGCATCCCTCGCTCCCTCACATTGACGAATTATCGCAGAAATTTCGTCGCTATGACATACTATGGGATCTATGACCGCTCCTTCTAAATCGAGTAACGTTTCTATTGAAACGACAGGATTTTCTTTCGTGATACGACTTTCTCTTTTCCGGTGCACTAGTCCTTCTTTACTGCATCCCTGGCTCTCTCACATGGATGAATTGTCACAGCAATTGCGTCGCTATGGAATACTATGGGTACATTGACTTCTCCTTCTAAATCGAGTAACGTTTCTTTGGAAACGACTGGATTTTCCTTTGGGATACGACTATCTCCTTTCAGATTCACTATTCCTTCTTTACTGCATCCCTCGCGCCCTCACATTGACGAATTAACACAGATATTGCGTTGTCTTGAAATACTATGCGTTCTATGACATCTCTTTCTAAATCGAGTAACGTTTCTGTTAAAACGAAAGGATTTTCTTTTGGGATACGAGTATCTCATTTCCGATGCACTATTCCTTCTTTACTGTATCCCTGGCTCAGTCACATTGAAGAATGAACACTGAAATTGAGTCCCTAAGGAATACTATGGGTTCTATGACTTCTCCTTCTAAATCGAGAAACGTTTCTATAGAAACGACAGGATTTTCTTTTGGGATACGAGTATCTCCTTTCCGATGCACTATACCTTCTTTACTGCATCCCCCGCTCCCTCACATTGAGGAATTAACACAGAAATTGCATCGCCTTGAAATACTATGCGTTCTATGACATCTCTTACTAAATCGAGAAACGTTTCTATAGAAACGACAGGATTTTCCTTTGGGATACGAGTATCTCCTTTCCGATGCACTATACCTTCTTTACTGCATCCCTCGCTCCCTCACATTGAGGAATTAACACAGAAATTGCATCGCCTTGAAATACTATGCGTTCTATGACATCTCTTTCTAAATCGAGTAACGTTTCTGTTAAAACGAAAGGATTTTCTTTTGGGATACGAGGATCTCCTTTCCGATGCACCATTCCTTCCTGACTGCATCTCTCGCTCCCTCATATTGACGAATTAACACAGAAAATGCGTCGCTATGAAGTACTATGTAATCTATAAGTTCCCCAGCTAAAGCGAAAAACGTTTCTATTGAAACGACAGGATTTTATTTTGGGATGCAAGTGTCTCCTTTCTGATGCACTATTCCTTCTTTACTGCATCCCTCGCTCCCTCACATTGACGAATTAACAATGAAATTGCGTAGCTATGAAATACTATGGGTTCTATGACATTTCCTAAATCGAGTAACGTTTCTATGGAGGCGCCAGGATTTTCTTTTGAGATACGACCATCTCCTTTCCGATGCACTATTCCTTTTTTACTGCATCCCATCGTTCCCTCACATTGAGGAATAAGCACAGAAATTGCGTCGCTATGAAATACCATGGGTTCTATGACTTATCCTTCTAAATCGAGTAACGTTTCAATGGAAACGACATTATTTTCTTTTCGGATACGAGTATCTCCTTTCTGATGCACTATTCCTTCTTTACTGCATCCCTCGCTCCCTCACATTGACGAATTAACACATAAATGGCATCGCAATGAAATACTATGGGTTCTATGACTTTTCCTTCTAAATCGAGTAACGTTACTATGGAAACGACAGGATGTTCTTTTGAAACACGAGTATCTCCTTTCCGATGCACAATTCCATCTGTGCCGCATCCCTCGCTCCCTCACATTGGCGAATTAACACAGAAATTGCGTCGCTATGAAATACTATGGGTTCTATGACTTCTCCTTCTATATCGAGTAACGTTTCTATGGAACGACAAGATTTTCTTTTCGATTACGTTTCTTTTGGAACACGAGTATCTCCTATCCGGTGCACTATTCCTTCTTTACTGCATCCCTCGCTCCCTCACATTGACGAATTAACACAGAAATGGCGTCGGTACGATATACTATGTGTTCTATGACTTCTTCTTCTAAATCGAGTAACGTTTCTATGGAAAAGACAGGATTTTCTTTTGGGATACGAGTATCTCCTTTCCGATGCACTATTCCTTCTTTACTGCATTCCTCGCTCCCTCAAATTGACAAATTAACACAGAAATTGCGTCGCTATGAAATACTATTGGTTCTATGACATCCCCTTCCAAGTCGAGGAACACTTCTATGGAAAAAACAGGATTTTCTTTTTGGATACGAGTATCTCCTTTCCAATGCACAATTCCTTCTTTACTGTGTTCCTCGCTCGCTCACATTGACGAATTAACACAGAAATTTCGTCGCTATGAAATACTATGGGTTCTATGACTTCTCCTTCTAAATCGTGTAACGTTTCTATGGAAACGACTGGACTTTCTTTTGGTATTCGAGTATCTCCTTTCCAATGCACTATTCCTGCTATACTGCTTCCCTCGCTCCCTCACATTGACGAAATAACACAGAAATTGCGTCGCTATGAAATACTATGGGTACTATGACTTCTCCTTCTAAATCGAGTCAAGTTTCTATGGAAAGGACAGGATTTTCTTTTGGGATACGAATTTCTCCTTTCCCATGCACTATTACTTCTTTACTGCATCCATGGCCCCCTCACATTGACGAATTAACACAGAAATTGTGACGCTATGGAATACTATGTGTTCTACGACTCCACCTTTTAAATCGAGTAACGTTTATATGGAAACGACAGGATTTTCTTTTGGTATACGAGTATCTCCTTTCCGATGCATTATTCCTTCTTTACTGCATCCCTCGCTCCCTCACATTGACGAATTAACACAGAGCTTGCGTCGCTATGATATACTGTATGCTCTATGACTTCTCCTTCTAAATCGAGTAACGTTTCTATGGAAACGAGAGGATTTTCTTTTGGTATACGAGTATCTCCTTTCCGATGCACTATTCCTTCTTTACTGCATCCCTCGCTTCCTCACATTGACGAATTAACACAGAGATTGCGTCGGTATGATATACTGAGGGCTCTATGAGTTATCCTTCTAAATCGAGTAACGTTTCTATGGAAACGACAGGATTTTCTGTTGGTATACGAGTATCTCCATTCCGATGCACTATTAGTTCTTTACTGCATCCCTCGCTTCCTCACACTGAAGGATAAGCTCAGAAACTGCGCCGCTGTGAAATACTATGGTTTCTATAACTTCTCCTTTCAAATCGAGTAACGTTTCTATGGAAACGACAGGATTTTCTTTTGGGATACGAGTATCTCCATTCCGATGCACTATTGCTTCTTTACTGCATCCCTCGCTCCCTCACATTGACGAATTACCGCAGAAATTGCGTCGCTATGAAATACTATGGGTTCTATGACTTCTCCTTCTAAATCGAGTAACGTTTCTATGGAAACGACAGGATTTTCTTTTTGGATGCGAGTTTCTAATTTCCGATGCACAATTCCGTCTTTACTGCATCCCCCGCTCCCTCACATTGACGAATTACCGCAGAAATTGCGTCGCTATGAAATACTATGGGTTCTATGACCTCTCCTTCTAAATCGAGTAACGTTTCTAGGGAAACGACAGGATTTTCTTTTGGGTTACGAGAATCTCCTTTCCGATGCACTATTAGTTCTTTACTGCATCCCTCGCTCCCTCACATTGACGAATAACCACAGACATTGCGTCGCTGTGAAATACTATGGGTTCTATAACTTATCCTTCTAAATCAAATGACGTTTCTATGGAAACGACAGGATTTTCTTTTGGGATACGAGTATCTCCTTTCCGATGCACTATTCCTTTTTTAGTGCATCCCTCGCTCCCTCACATTGACAAATCAACGCAGAAACTGCGTCGCTATGAAATAGTATGGGTTCTATGATTCTCCTTCTAAATCGAGTAACGTTTCTATGGAAACGACAGGATTTTCTTTTAAGATACGAGTATCTCCTTTCCGATGGATTATTCCTTCTTTACTGCATCCCTCGCCCCCTCACATTCACGAGTTTACACAGAAATTGCGTCGCTATGAAACACTGTGGGTTCTATGACTTCTCCTTCTAAATCGAGTAACGTTTCTATTGAAACGACAGGATTTTCTTTTGGGATACGTGTATCTCTTTTCCGAAGCACTATTAGTTCTTTAATGCACCCCTCGCTCCCTGCCATTGAAGAATAAGCACAGAAATCGCGTCGCTGTGAAATACTATGGGTTCTTTAACCTCTCCTTTCAAATCGACAGACGTTTCTATGGAAACGACAGGATTTTCTTTTGGGATAGGAGTCTCTCCTTTCCGATGCACTATTCCGTCTTTACTGCGCATCTCGCTCCCTCACATTGACGAATTAACACAGAAATTGCGTCGCTATGAAATACTATGGGTTCTATGACATCCCCTTCTAAATCGAGTAACTTTTCTATGGAAACGACAGGATTTTCTTTTGGAATACGAGTATCTCCTTTCCGATGCACTATTCCTCCTTTACTGCATCCTTCCCTCCCTCACATTCACGAATTAACACAGAAATTGCGTGGCTATGAGATTCTATGGGTTCTATGACTTCTCTTTGTAAATCGAGTAACGTTTCTATTGAAACGACAGGATTTTCTTTTGGGATACGAGTACCTCCTTCCGATGCACTATTCCGTCTTTACTGCATCCCTCGCTCCGTCATATTGACGAAATAACACAGAACTTGCGTCGCCATGAAATACTATGGGTTCCATGACTTCTCCTTTTACATCGAGTAACGTTTCTATGGAAACGACAGGATTTTGTTTTGGGATACGAGTATCTCCTTTCCGATGCACTATTAGTTCTGTACTGCATCCTTCGCTTCCTCACATTGAAGAATAAGCACAGAAATTGCGCCGCTGTGAAATACTATGCGCTCTATAACTTCTCTTTTCAAATCGAGTAACGTTTCTATGGAAACGACAGGATTTTCTTTTGGGATACGAGTATCTCCTTTCCGACGAACTATTCCTTCTTTACTGCATCCCTCGCTCCATCACATTGTCGAATTAACGCAGAAATTGCATCGCTATGAAATACTATGGGTTCTATGACCTCTCCTTCTAAATCGAGAAGCGTTTCTATGGAAACGAGAGGATTTTCTTTTGGGATACGAGTATCTCCTTTCCGATGGACTATTCCTTCTTTACTGCATCCCTCGCTCTCTCACATTCAACAGTTAACACAGAAATTGCGTGGCTATGAAATACTATGGGTTCTATGACTTCTCCTTCCAAACTGAGTAACGTTTCTATTGAAACGACAGAATTTTCTTTTGGGATTCGAGTTTCTAATTTCCGATGCACAATTCCGTCTTTACTGCATCCTTCGCTCCCTCACATTGACGAATAAGCACAGACATTGCGTCGCTGTGAAATACTATGGGTTCTTTAACTTCTCCTCTCAAATCTCGAAACGTTTCTATGGATACGACAGGATTTTCTTTTGGGATAGGAGTCTCTCCTTTCCGATGCACTATTCCGTCTTTACTGCGCCACTCGCTCCCTCACATTGACGAATTAACTTAGAAATTGCGTCGCTATGAAATACTATGGGTTCTATGACATCCATTTCTAAATCGACTAATGTTTCTATGGAAACGACAGGATTTTTTTTTGGGATACGAGTATCTCCTTTCCCAAGCACTATTCCGTCTTTGCTGCATCTCTCGCTGCCCCACATTGACGAAATAACACAGAAATCGCGTCGCTGTGAAATACTATAGGTTCTTTAACTTCTCTTTTCAAATCGAGAATAGTTTCTATGGAAACGACAGGATTTTCTTTTGGGATAGGAGTCTGTCCTTTCCGATGCACTGTCCCGTCTTTACTGCATCCCTCGCTCCCTCACATTGACGAAATAACACAGAAATTTCGTCCCTATGAAATTCTATGGTTTCTATGACTTCTCCTTCTAAGTCGGGTAACGTTTCTATGGAAACGACGGGATTTTCTTTTGGGATACGAGTATCTCCTTTCCGATGCACTATTAGTTCTTTACTGCATCCCTCGCTCCCTCACATTGAAGAATAAGCACAGAAATCGCGTCGCTGTGAAATACTATAGGTTCTTTAACTTCTCTTTTCAAATCGAGAATAGTTTCTATGCAAACGACAGGATTTTCTTTTGGGATAAGAGTCTCTCCTTTCCGATGCACTGTTCCGACTTTACTGCATCCCTCGCTCCCTCACATTGACGAAATAACACAGAAAATTCGTCCCTACGAAATACTATGGGTTCCATGACTTCTCCTTCTAAATCGAGTAACGTTTATATGGAAACGACAGGATTTTCGTTTGGGATACGAGTATCTCCTTTCCGATGCACTATTAGTTCTTTACTGCATCCGTCGCTCCCTCACATTGACGAATAAACACAGAAATTGTATCGCTATGGAATACTATGTGTTCAATCACTTCTCCTTCTAAATCGAGTAATGTTTCAATGGAAACGACAGGATTCTCTTTTGGGATACGAGTATCTCCTTTCCGTTGCACAATTCCTTCTATACTGCATCCCTCGCTCCCTCACATTGACGGAGTAACACAGAGATTGCGTCGTTATTAAATACTATGGGTTCTATGGCTCATCCTTCTAAATGGAGTAACGTTTCTATGGAAACGTGAGGATTTTCTTTTGGTGTACTAGTATCTCCTTTCCGACGCACTATTCCTTCTTTACTGCATCCCTCGCTCCCTCACATTGACGAATTAACACAGAAGTTGCGTCGCTATGAAATTCTATGGGTTCCATGACTTCTCCTTCTAAATCGGGTAACGTTTCTATGGAAACGACGGGATTTTCTTTTGGGATACGAGTATCTCCTTTCCGATGCACTATTAGTTCTTTACTGCAGCCCTCGCTCCCTCACATTGAAGAATAAGAACAGAAATCGCGTCGCTGTGAAATACTATAGGTTCTTTAACTTCTCTTTTCAAATCGAGAATAGTTTCTATGGAAACGTCAGGATTTTCTTTTGGGATAGGAGTCCCTCCTTTCCGATGCACTGTTCCGTCTTTACTGCATCCCTCGCTCCCTCACACTGACGAAATAACACAGAAATTTCGTCCCTATGAAATACTATGGGTTCCATGACTTCTCCTTCTAAATCGAGTAACGTTTATATGGAAACGACAGGATTATCTTTTGGGATACGAGTATCTCTTTTCTGATGCAGTATTAGCTCATTACTGTATCCCTCGCTCCCTCAAATTGACGAATTGACACATAAATTGCGTCGCTATGATATACTATGTGTTCTATGATTTCTCCTTCTAAATCGAGTAACGTTTGTATTGAAACGACAGGATTTTCTTTTGGGATACGAGTATCTCTTTTCCGATGCACTATTCCGTCTATACTGCATCCCTCGCTTCTTCACATCGACGAAACAACATAGAAATTGCTCCGCTATGAAATACTACGTGTTCCATGACTTCTCCTTCTAAATCGAGTAACGTTTCAATGGAAACGACAGGATTTTCTTTTCGGATACGAGTATCTCCTTTCCCATGCACTATTAGTTCTTTACTGCATACCCCCCCGCTCCCTGCTATTGAAGAATAAGCACAGAAATCGCGTCGCTACGAAATACTATGGGTTCCATGAATTCTCCTTCTAAATCGAGTTATATTTCTGTGGAAACTAGAGGATTATCTTTTGGGATACGACTATCTCCTTTCCGATGCACTATTAGTTCATTACTGCATTCCTCGCTCCCTCACATTGACGAATAAACACAGTAATTGCGTCGCTATGAAATAGTATGGGTTCTATTACTTCTCCTTCTAAATCGAGTAACGTTTCTATGGAACGACAGGATTTTCTTTTGCGATATGAGTATCTCATTTCCGATCCACGATTCCTTCTTTACTGCATCTCTCGCTCCCTCACATTGACGAATTAACGCAGAAATTGCGTCGCTATGAAATACTATGGGTTCTATGACTTCTCCTTCTAAATCGAATAACGTTTCTATTGAAACGAAAGGATATTGTTTTGGTATACGAGTATCTCCTTTCCGATGCACAATTCCTTCTATACTGCATCATTCGCTCCCTCACATTGACGAAGTAACACAGAGATTGCGTCGTTATTAAATACTGTGGGTTCTATGGCTCATCCTTCTAAATCGAGTAACGTTTCTATGGAAACGTGAGGATTTTCTTTTGGTATACGAGTATATCCTTTCCGACGCACTATTCCTTCTTTACTGCATCCCTCGCTCCCTCACATTGACGAATTAACACAGAAATTGCGTCGCTATGAAATTCTATGGGTTCTATGACTTATCCTTCTAAATCGGGTAACGTTTCTATGGAAACGACGGGATTTTCTTTTGGGATACGAGTATCTCCTTTCCGATGCACTATTAGTTCTTTACTGCATCCCTCGCTCCCTCACATTGAAGAATAAGAACAGAAATCGCGTCGCTGTGAAATACTATAGGTTCTTTAACTTCTCTTTTCAAATCGAGAATAGTTTCTATGGAAACGACAGGATTTTCTTTTAGGATAGGAGTCCCTCCTTTCCGATGCACTGTTCCGTCTTTACTGCATCCCTCGCTCCCTCACATTGACGAAATAACACAGAAATTTCGTCCCTATGAAATACTATGGGTTCCATGACTTCTCCTTCTAAATCGAGTAACGTTTATATGGAAACGACAGGATTATCTTTTGGGATACGAGTATCTCTTTTCTGATGCAGTATTAGCTCATTACTGTATCCCTCGCTCCCTCACATTGACGAATTGACACATAAATTGCGTCGCTATGATATACTATGTGTTCTATGATTTCTCCTTCTAAATCGAGTAACGTTTGTATTGAAACGACAGGATTTTCTTTTGGGATACGAGTATCTCTTTTCCGATGCACTATTCCGTCTATACTGCATCCCTCGCTTCTTCACATTGACGAAACAACATAGAAATTGCTCCGCTATGAAATACTATGTGTTCCATGACTTCTCCTTCTAAATCGAGTAACGTTTCAATGGAAACGACAGGATTTTCTTTTCGGATACGCGTATCTCCTTTCCCATGCGCTATTAGTTCTTTACTGCATACCCCCCCGCTCCCTGCTATTGAAGAATAAGCACAGAAATCGCGTCGCTACGAAATACTATGGGTTCCATGAATTCTCCTTCTAAATCGAGTTATATTTCTGTGGAAACTAGAGGATTATCTTTTGGGATACGACTATCTCCTTTCCGATGCACTATTAGTTCATTACTGCATTCCTCGCTCCCTCACATTGACGAATAAACACAGTAATTGCGTCGCTATGAAATAGTATGGGTTCTATTACTTCTCCTTCTAAATCGAGTAACGTTTCTATGGAACGACAGGATTTTCTTTTGCGATATGAGTATCTCATTTCCGATCCACGATTCCTTCTTTACTGCATCTCTCGCTCCCTCACATTGACGAATTAACGCAGAAATTGCGTCGCTATGAAATACTATGGGTTCTATGACTTCTCCTTCTAAATCGAATAACGTTTCTATTGAAACGAAAGGATTTTGTTTTGGTATACGAGTATCTCCTTTCCGATGCACAATTCCTTCTATACTGCATCCCTCGCTCCCTCACATTGACGAAGTAACACAGAGATTGCGTCGTTATTAAATACTGTGGGTTCTATGGCTCATCCTTCTAAATCGAGTAACGTTTCTATGGAAACGTGAGGATTTTCTTTTGGTATACGAGTATATCCTTTCCGACGCACTATTCCTTCTTTACTGCATCCCTCGCTCCCTCACATTGACGAATTAACACAGAAATTGCGTCGCTATGAAATTCTATGGGTTCTATGACTTCTCCTTCTAAATCGGGTAACGTTTCTATGGAAACGACGGGATTTTCTTTTGGGATACGAGTATCTCCTTTCCGATGCACTATTAGTTCTTTACTGCATTCCTCGCTCCATCACATTGAAGAATAAGCACAGATATCGCGTCGCTGTGAAATACTATAGGTTCTTTAACCTCTCTTTTCAAGTCGAGAATTGTCTCAATGGAAACGACAGGATTTTCTTTTGGGATAGGAGGCTCTCCTTTCCGATGCACTATTCCGTCTTTACTGCATCCCTCGCTCCCTCACATTGACGAAATAACACAGAAATTTTGTCCCTATGAAATACTATGGGTCCCATGACTTCTCCTTGTAAATCGAGTAACGTTTATATGGAAACGACAGGATTTTCTTTTGGGATACGAGTATCTCCTTTCCGATGCACTATTAGTTCTTTACTGCATCCCTCGCTCCCTCCCATTGAAGAATAAGCACAGAAATCGCGTCGCTGTGAAATACTATGGGTTCTTTAATTTCTCTTTTCAAATCGAGAATAGTTTCTATGGAAACGACAGGATTTACTTTTGGGATAGGAGTCTCTCCTTTCCGATGCACTATTCCGTCTTTACTGCATCCCTCGCTCCCTCACATTGACGAAATAACACAGAAATTTCGTCCCTATGAAATACTATAAGTTCCATGACTTCTCCTTCTAAATCGAATAACGTTTATATGGAAACGACAGAATTATCTTTTGGGATACGAGTACCTCTTTTCTGATGCACTATTAGCTCTTTACTGCATCCCTTGCTCCCTCACATTGACGAATAAGCGTAGAAATTGCTTCACTGTGAGATACTATGTGCTTTATAACTTCTCCTTTAAAATCGAGCAACGTTTCTACGGACGCGACTAGATTTTCTTTTGGGATACGAGTATCTCCTTCCCGAAGCACTATTCCGACTTTACTGCATTCCTCGCTCCCTCACATTGACGAATTGACACATAAATTGCGTCGCTATGATATACTATGTGTTCTATGACTTCTCCTTCTAAATCGAGTAACGTTTCTATGGAAACGACAGGATTCTCTTTTGGGATTCGAGTATGTCCTTTCCGCTGCACTATTCCTTCTTTCCTGCATCCCTCGCTCACTCACGTTGGCGTATTAACACAGAAATTGCGTGGCTATTAAATACTATGTGTTCTATGACTTCTCCTTCTAAATCGAGTAGCGTTTCTATGGAAACGACAGGATTTTCTTTTGGGATACGAGTATCCCCTTTCCGATGCACTATTCCTTCTTTACTGCCTCCCTGGCTCCCGCACATTGACGAATTATCACAGAAATTGTATCGCTATGGATTACTATGTGTTCAATCACTTCTCCTTCTAAATCGAGTAATGTTTCAATGTAAACGACAGGATTTTCTTTTGGGATACGAGTATCTCCTTTCCGATGCACTATTAGAGCTTTACTGCATCCCTCGCTCCCTCCCATTGAAGAATAAGCACAGAAATCGCGTCGCTGTGAAATACAATGGGTTCTATAACTTCTCTTTTCAATCCGAGAATGGTTTCTATGGAAACGACAGGATTTTCTTTTGGGATAGGAGTATCTCCTTTCCGATGCACTATTAGTTCTTTACTGCATCCCTCGCTCCCTCACATTGGCGAAATAACACCGAAATTGCGTCGCTATGAAATACTTTATATTCCATTACTTCTCCTTCTAAATCGAATAACGTTTCAATGGAAACGACAGGATTTTCTTTTGGGATACGAGTATCTCCTTTCCGATGCACTATTAGTTCTTTACTGCATCCCATTGAGGTATAAGCACAGAAATCGCGTCGCTATGAAATACTATGGGTTCTTTAACTTTTCTTTTCAAATCGAGAAACGTTTCTATGGAAACGACAGGATTTTCTTTTGGCATTGGAGTCTCTCCTTTCCGATGCACTACTCCGTCTTTACTGCGCCCCTCGCTCCCTCACATTGACGAATTAACACAGAAATTGCGTCGCTATGAAATACTATGGGTTCTATGACATCCCCTTCTAAATCGAGTAGCGTTTCTATGGAATCGACACCATTTTCTTTTGGGATAAGAGCATCTCCTTTGCGAAGCACTATTCCGTCTTTGCTGCATCTCTCGCTCTCTCACATTGACGAATTAACACAGAAATTGCGTCGCAAAAAATACTATTGGTTCTATGACTTCTCCTTCTATATCGAGTAACGTTTCTATGGAAACGACAGGATTTTCTTTTGGGATACGAGTATCTCCTTTCCGATGCACTATTCCTCCATTACTGCATCATTCCCTCCCTCACATTCACGAATTAACACAGAAATTACGTGGCTATGACATACTATGGGTTCTATGACTTCTCATTCTAAACCGAGTAACGTTTCTGTTGAAACGACAGGATTTTCTTTTGGGATAGGAGTCTCTCCTTTCCGATGCACTATTCCGGCTTTACTGCATCCCTCGCTCCCTCACATTGACGAATTAACACAGAAATAGCGTCGCTACGAAATACTATGGGTTCCATGAATTCTCCTTCTAAATCGAGTAATATTTCTATGGAAACGAGAGGATTATCTTTTGGGATACGAGTTTCTCCTTTCCGATGCACTATTAGTTCATTACTGCATCCCTCGCTCCCTCACATTGACGAATAAACTCAGAAATTGCGTCGCTACGAAATAGTATGGGTTCTATAACCTCTCCTTCTAAATCGAGTAACGTTTCTATGGAAACGACAGGATTTTTTTTTGGGATATGAGTATCTCACTTCCGATGCACGACTCCTTCTTTACTGCATCCCTCGCTCCCTTACATTGTCGAATTAACGCAGAAAATGCATCGCTATGAAATGCTATGGGTTCTATGACTTCTCCTTGTAAATCGAGCAACGTTTCTATTGAAACGAGGGATTTTGTTTAGGTATACGAGTATCTCCTTTCCGATGCACTATTCCTTCTTTACTGCCTCCCTGGCTCCCTCACATTGACGACTTATCACAGAAATTGCATCGCTATGGAATACTATGTGTTCAATCACTTCTCCTTGTAAATCGAGTAACGTTTCAATGGAAACGACAGGATTTTCTTTTGGGATAGGAGTATCTCCTTTCTGATGCAATATTAGTTCTTTACTGCATCCCTCGCTCCCTCACATTGACGAATAAGCGTTGAAATTGCGTCACTGTGAGATCCTATGTGCTCTATAACATCTTCTTTACAATCGAGCAACGTTTCTACGGACACGACTAGATTTTCTTTAGGGGATACGAGTATCTCCTTCCCGAAGCACTATCCAGACTTTACTGCATTCCTCGCTCCCTCACATTGACGAAATAACGCGAAAATTGCGTCGCTATGAAATACTATGGATTCTATGACTTCTCCTTGTAAATCAAGTAACGTTTCTATGGAAAGGGCAGGATTTTCTTTTGGGATACGAGTATCTCCTTTTCGATGCACTATTCCTTCTTTACAGCGTCTCTCGCTCCCACACATTGACGAATTAACACAGAAATTGCGTCGCTATCAGATACTATGGGTTCTATGACATCTCTTTCTAAATCGAGTAACGTTTCTATGGAAACGACATGTTTTTCTTCTGGCATACGAGTATCTCCTTTCCGATGCACTATTCCATCTCTAATGCATCCCTCGCTCCCTCACATCGACGAATTAACACAGAAATTGCGTCGCTATTAAATACTATGTGTTCTATGACTTCTCCTCCTAAATCGTGTAACGTTTCTATGGAAACGACAGGATTTTCTTTTGGGATACGACTATCTCCTTACCAATGCACTATTCCCTCTTTTCTGCATCTCTCGCTCCCTCACACTGACGAATTAACACAGAAATTGCGTCGCTATGATATACTATGGGTTCTAAGACTTCTCCTTCTAAATCGAGCAACGTTTATATGGAAACGACATGAATTGCTTTTCGGGTACGAGTATCTCCTTCCGATGCACTATTCCTTCTGTAATGCATCCCTCGTTCCCTCACATGGGCGAATTAACACAGAAATCACGTGGCTATGATATACTATGGGATCTATAGCTTCTCCTCCTAAATCGAGTAATGTTTCTATTGAAACGACAGGATTTTCTTTGGGATACGAGTATCTCATTTCCGATGCACTATTCCTTCTGTACTTTATCCCTCGCTCCCTCACATTGACGAATTAACACCGATATTGCGTCGCTTCGAAATAAAATGCGTTCTATGACTCCCCCTTCAAAATCGAGTGACGTTTCTATTGAAACGACAGGATTTTCTTTTGGGATACGAGTATCTCCTTTCCGCTGCACTATTCCTTCTTTACTGCATCCCTCGCCCCCTGGCATTGACGAATTAAGACAGAAATTGCGTGGCTATTAAATACTATGGATTCTATGACTTCTCCTTCAAAATCGAGTAACGTTTCTATGGAAACGACAGGATTTTCTTCTGGTATACGAGTTTCTCCTTTCCGATGCACTATTCCTTCTTTACTGCCTCCCTGGCTCCCTCACATTGACGACTTATCACAGAAATTGCATCCCTATGGAATACTATGTGTTCAATCACTTCTCCTTGTAAATCGAGTAACGTTTCAATGGAAACGACAGGATTTTCTTTTGGGATAGGAGTATCTCCTTTCTGATGCAATATTAGTTCTTTACTGCATCCCTCGCTCCCTCACATTGACGAATAAGCGTTGAAATTGCGTCACTGTGAGATCCTATGTGCTCTATAACATCTTCTTTACAATCGAGCAACGTTTCTACGGACACGACTAGATTTTCTTTAGGGGATACGAGTATCTCCTTCCCGAAGCACTATCCAGACTTTACTGCATTCCTCGCTCCCTCACATTGACGAAATAACGCGAAAATTGCGTCGCTATGAAATACTATGGATTCTATGACTTCTCCTTGTAAATCAAGTAACGTTTCTATGGAAAGGGCAGGATTTTCTTTTGGGATACGAGTATCTCCTTTTCGATGCACTATTCCTTCTTTACAGCGTCTCTCGCTCCCTCACATTGACGAATTAACACAGAAATTGCGTCGCTATCAGATACTATGGGTTCTATGACATCTCTTTCTAAATCGAGTAACGTTTCTATGGAAACGACAGGTTTTTCTTCTGGCATACGAGTATCTCCTTTCCGATGCACTATTCCATCTCTAATGCATCCCTCGCTCCCTCACATCGACGAATTAACACAGAAATTGCGTCGCTATTAAATACTATGTGTTCTATGACTTCTCCTCCTAAATCGTGTAACGTTTCTATGGAAACGACAGGATTTTCTTTTGGGATACGACTATCTCCTTACCAATGCACTATTCCCTCTTTTCTGCATCTCTCGCTCCCTCACACTGACGAATTAACACAGAAATTGCGTCGCTATGATATACTATGGGTTCTAAGACTTCTCCTTCTAAATCGAGCAACGTTTATATGGAAACGACAGGAATTGCTTTTCGGATACGAGTATCTCCTTCCGATGCACTATTCCTTCTGTACTGCATCCCTCGCTCCCTCACATGGGCGAATTAACACAGAAATCACGTGGCTATGATATACTATGGGATCTATGGCTTCTCCTCCTAAATCGAGTAACGTTTCTATTGAAACGACAGGATTTTCTTTGGGATACGAGTATCTCATTTCCGATGCACTATTCCTTCTGTACTTTATCCCTCGCTCCCTCACATTGACGAATTAACACCGATATTGCGTCGCTTCGAAATAAAATGCGTTCTATGACTCCCCCTTCAAAATCGAGTAACGTTTCTATTGAAACGACAGGATTTTCTTTTGGGATACGAGTATCTCCTTTCCGCTGCACTATTCCTTCTTTACTGCATCCCTCGCCCCTGGCATTGACGAATTAAGACAGAAATTGCGTGGCTATTAAATACTATGGATTCTATGACTTCTCCTTCAAAATCGAGTAACGTTTCTATGGAAACGACAGGATTTTCTTCTGGTATACGAGTTTCTCCTTTCCGATGCACTATTCCTTCATTGCTGCATCCCTCGCTATCTCACATTGACGAATTAACACAAAAATTGCGTCGCTATGAAATACTATGGGTTCTATGACTTCTCCTTCTAAATCAAGTAAAGTTTCTATAGAAACGAAAGGATTTTATTTTGGGATACGAGTATGTCCTTTCCGATGCACTATTCCTTCTTTACTGCATCTCTCGCTCCCTCACACTGACGAATTAACACAGAAATGGCGTCGCTATGAAATACTATGGATTCTTTCACCGCTCCTTCTAAATCGAGTAACGTTTCTATGGAAGCGACAGGATTTTCTTTTGGGCTAGGTCTGTCTCCTTTCCGATGCACTATTGCTTCTGTACTGCATCCCTCTCTCCCTTACATTGACGAATTCACACAGATATTGCGTCGCTTTCAAATTCAATGCGTTCTATGACTCCCCATTCTAAATCGAGTAACGTTTCTATTGAAACGACAGGATTTTCTTTTGGGTTACGAGTATCTCCTTTCCGCTGCACTATTCCTTCTTTACTGCATCCCTCGCTCCCTCACACTGACGAATTAACACAGAAATTGCGTCGCAATGAAATACTATGGATTCTATGACTTCTCCTTCAAAATCGAGTAACGTTTCTATGGAAACGACAGGATTTGCTTCTGGTATACGAGTTTCTCCTTTCCGATGCACTATTCCTTCTTTGCTTCATCCCTCGCTATCTCACATTGACAAATTAACACAAAAATTGCGTCGCTATGAAATACTATGGGTTCTATGACTTCTCCTTCTAAATCGAGTACCGTTTCTATGGAAACGACCGGATTTTCTTTTGGTATACGAGTATCTCCATTCCGATGCACTATTCCTCCTTTACTGCATCCCTCGCTCTCACACATTGACGAATTAACACAGAAATTGCGTCGCTTTGAAATACTATGGGTTCTATGACTTCTGCATCTAAATCGAGTAACGTTTCTTTGGAAACGACTGGATTTTCTTTTGGTAAAGGAGTATCTCCTTTCCGATGCACTATACCTTCTTAACTGCATCCTTCGCTCCCTCACATTGACGAATTAACGCAGAAATTGCGTCGCTATGAGTTATTATGGTTGCTATGACTTCTCCCTCTAAATCAAGTATCGTCTCCATGGAAAAGACAGGATTTTCATTTGGCAAACGAGTATCTCCTTTCCGATGCACTGTTCCTTCTTTAGCGCATCACTCGCTCCCTCACATTGACGAATTTATACAGAAATTGCGTCGCTATTAAATACTATGTGTTCTATGACTTCTCCTCCTAAATCGTGTAACGTTTCTATGGAAACGACAGGATTTTCTTTTGGGATAAGACTATCTCCTTATCAATGCACTATTCCCTCTTTACTGCATCTCTCGCTCCCTCACATTGACGAATTAACACAGAAATTGCGTCGCTATGAAATACTATGGGTTTCAAGACTTCTCCTTCTAAATCGAGTAAAGTTCCTATGGATACGACAGAATTTTCTTTTATGATACGAGTATCTCCTTTCCGATGCACTATTACTTCTTTACTGCATCCCTCGCTCCCTCACTTTGACGAATTAGCTGAGACACTGCTTCGCCATGAAATACTATCTGTTCTATAAATTCTCCTTTTAAATAGAGTAACGTTTTTACGGAAACGACAGGATTTCGTTTTGGGATACATCTATCGCCTTTCCGATGCACTATTCCTTCTTAACTTCATCCCTCGCTCCCTCACATTGACGAATTAGCGCAGAGATTGCGTCGCTACGAATTACTATGGGTTCTATGACTTCTCCTTCTAAATCGTGTAACGTTTCCATGGAAACGACAGGATTTTCGTTTGGGATACGAGTATCTCCTTTCCGAATCACTATTCCTTCTTTACTGCATCCCTCGCTCGATCACATTGACGAATTAACACAGAAATTGCGGCGCTATGAAATACTCTGGGTTCTCTGACTTCTCCTTCTAAATCGAGTAACGTTCCTATGGAAAAGACAGGATTTTCTTTTGGGATACGAGTATCTCCTTTCCGATGCACTATTCCTTTTTTACTGCAGCCCTCGCTCCCCCACATTGACAAATTAACACAGAAATGGCGTCGCTATGAAATACTATGGGTTCTATGACTTCTCCTTCTAAATCGAAAAACGTTTCTATGGAAACGACAGGATTTTCTTTTGGGATACGAGTATCTACTTTCCGATGCACTATTCCTGTTTCACTGCATCCCTCGCTCCCTCACTTTGACAAATTAACACAGAAATTGCATCGCTATGAAATACCATTGGTTCTATGACATCTCCTTCTAAATCGAGTAACGTTTCTATAGAAACGACAGGATATTCTTTTGGGAAACGAGTATCTAGTTTCCGATGCGCTTTTCCTACATTACTGCATCCCTCGTTCCCTCAAATTGACGAATAAGCACAGAAATTGCGTCGCTATGAAATTCTATGGGTTCTATGACTTCTCCTTCTAAATCGAGTAACGTTTCTATGGAAAGGACATTTTGTTTTTTGGTACACGACGATCTCCTTTCCGATGCACTATTCCTTTTTTACTGCATCACTCGCTCCCTCACATTGATGAATTAACACAGATATTGCGTCGTTATGATACTATGGGTTCTATGACTTCTCCTTCTAAATCGAGTAACGTTTCAATGCAAACGACCAGATTTTCTATTGAGATACGAGTATCATATTTCCGATGCACTATTCCATCATTACTGCATCCCTCACTCCCTCACATTGATTAATTAACACAGACATTGCGTCGCTGTGAAATACTATGGTTTCTGTGACTTCTCCTTCTAAAACGAGTAACGTTTTTATGGAAACGTCAGGATTTTTTTTTGCGATACGAGTGTCTCCATTCCGATGCACTGTTCCCTCTTAACTGCATCCCTAGCTCCCTCACATTGACAATATAACACAGAAATTGCGTCGCTTGAAATACCGTTGGTTCTATGAGATCTCCTTCTAAATCGAATAACGTTTCTATGGAATCAACAGGATTTTCTTCTGGGATACGAGTATCTCCTTTCCGATGCAATATTCCTTATTTACTGCATCCCTCGCTCCCTCAGATTGACGAATTAACACAGAAATTGCGTCGTTAAGAAATACTATGCTTTCTATGATTTCTCCTTCAAAATCGAGTTACGTTTCTATGGAAACGACAGGATTTTCTCTTGGGATACGTGTATCTCCTTTCCGATGCACTATTCCTTCTGTACTGCATCCCTCGCTCCCTCACATTGACGAATTAACACAGATATTGCGTCGCTATGAAATGCTATAGGTTCTATGACTTCTCCCTCTAAATCGAGTAACATTCCTATCGAAAAGACATTAATTTCCTTTGGGATACTAGTATCTCCTTTCCGAAGCACTATTCCCTCTTTACTGCATCCCTCGCTCCCTCTCATTGACGAATTAACGCGGAAATTGCGTCGCTTTGAAATACTATGGGTTCTATGACTTCTGCATCTAAATCGAGTAACGTTTCTTTGGAAACGACAGGATTTTCTTTTGGCAAACGAGTATCTCCTTTCCGATGCACTGTTCCTTCTTTAGCGCATCACTCACTCCCTCACATTGACGAATTAACACAGAAATTGCGCCGCTATTACATACTATGTGTTCTATGACTTGTCCTCCTAAATCGTGTAACGTTTCTATGGAAACGACAGGATTTTCTTTTGGGATACGACTATCTCCTTATCAATGCACTATTCCCTCTTTACTGTATCTCTCGCTCCCTCACTTTGACGAATTAGCTGAGACACTGCTTCGCCATGAAATACTATCTGTTCTATAAATTCTCCTTTTAAATAGAGTAACGTTTCTATGGAAACGACAGGATTTCGTTTTGGGATACATCTATCGCCTTTCCGATGCACTATTCCTTCTTAACTTCATCCCTCGCTCCCTCACATTGACGAATTAGCGCAGAGATTGCGTCGCTACGAATTACTATGGGTTCTATGACTTCTCCTTCTAAATCGTGTAACGTTTCCATGGAAACGACAGGATTTTCTTTTGGGATACGAGTATCTCCTTTCCGATGCACTATTCCTTCTTTACTGCATCCCTCGCTCGATCACATTGACGAATTAACACAGAAATTGCGGCGCTATGAAATACTCTGGGTTCTATGACTTCTCCTTCTAAATCGAGTAACGTTCCTATGGAAAAGACAGGATTTTCTTTTGGGATACGAGTATCTCCTTTCCGATGCACTATTCCTTTTTTACTGCAGCCCTCGCTCCCCTACATTGACAAATTAACACAGAAATGGCGTCGCTATGAAATACTATGGGTTCTATGACTTCTCCTTCTAAATCGAAAAACGTTTCTATGGAAACGACAGGATTTTCTTTTGGGATACGAGTATCTACTTTCCGATGCACTATTCCTGTTTCACTGCATCCCTCGCTCCCTCACTTTGACAAATTAACACAGAAATTGCGTCGCTATGAAATACCATTGGTTCTATGACATCTCCTTCTAAATCGAGTAACGTTTCTATAGAAACGACAGGATATTCTATTGGGAAACGAGTATCTAGTTTCCGATGCGCTTTTCCTACTTTACTGCATCCCTCGTTCCCTCAAATTGACGAATAAGCACAGCCATTGCGTCGCTATGAAATTCTATGGGTTCTATGACTTCTCCTTCTAAATCGAGTAACGTTTCTATGGAAAGGACATTTTGTTTTTTGGGACACGACGATCTCCTTTCCGATGCACTATTCCTTTTTTTCTGCATCACTCGCTCCCTCACATTGAGGAGTTAACACAGAAATTGCGTCGCTATGAAATACTATGTGTCCCATGACTTCTCCTTCTAAATCGACTAACGTTTCTATGGAAACGATAGGATTTACTTATGGTATAGGAGTATCTCCTTTCCGGTGCACTATTCCTTCTGTACTGCACCCTCGCTCCCTCACATTGATGAATTAACACAGATATTGCGTCGCTATGATACTATGGGTTCTATGACTTCTCCTTCTAAATCGAGTAACGTTTCAATGCAAACGACCAGATTTTCTGTTGAGATACGAGTATCTTATTTCCGATGCACTATTCCATCATTACTGCATCCCTCGCTCCCTCACATTCATTAATTAACACAGACATTGCGTCGCTGTGAAATACTATGGTTTCTATGACTTCTCCTTCTAAAACGAGTAACGTTTTTATGGAAACGTCAGGATTTTTTTTTTGCGATACGAGTGTCTCCATTCCGATGCACCATTCCCTCTTAACTGCATCCCTAGCTCCCTCACATTGACAAAATAACACAGAAATTGCGTCGCTCTGAAATACCGTTGGTTCTATGAGATCTCCTTCTAAATCGAATAACGTTTCTATGGAATCAACAGGATTTTCTTCTGGGATACGAGTATCTCCTTTCCGATGCAATATTCCTTATTTACTGCATCCCTCGCTCCCTCAGATTGACGAATTAACACAGAAATTGCGTCGTTAAGAAATACTATGCTTTCTATGATTTCTCCTTCAAAATCGAGTTACGTTACTATGGAAACGACAGGATTTTCTCTTGGGATACGTGTATCTCCTTTCCGATGCACTATTCCTTCTGAACTGCATCACTCGCTCCCTCACATTGACGAATTAACACAGATATTGCGTAGCATTGAATTACAATGCGTTCTATGACTCCCCCTCCTAAATCGAGTACCGTTTCTATTGAAACGACTGGATTTTCCTTTGGGATACGAGTAACTCCTTTCAGATGCACTATTCCTTCTTTACTGCATACCTCGCTCCCTCACATTGACGAATTAACGCAGAAATTGCGTCGCTATGAAATGCTATAGGTTCTATGACTTCTCCTTCTAAATCGAGTAACATTCCTATCGAAACGACATTAATTTCCTTTGGGATTCTAGTATCTCCTTTCCGAAGCACTATTCCCTCTTTACTGCATCCCTCGCTCCCTCTCATTGACGAATTAAGGCGGAAATTGCGTCGCTATGAAATACTATGGGTTCTATGACTTCTCCTTCTAAATCAAGTAACATTTCTATGGAAACGATAGGATTTTCTTTTGGGATACGAGTATCTCCTTTCCGATGCACTATTCCTTCTCTACTGCGTCTCTCGCTCCTTGTCATTGACGAATTAACACAGAAATTGCGTCGCTATGAAATACTATGGGTTCTATGACTTCTCCTTCTAAATCGAGTAACGTTTCTATGGAAACAACTGGTTCTTCTTCTGGTATTCGAGTATCTCCTTTCCGATGCACTATTCCTTCTCTACTGCATCCCGCGCTCCCTCACATTGACGAATTAACTCAGAAATTCCGTCGCTATGAAATACTATGGCTTCCTTGACTTCTCCGTCTAAATCGAGTAACGTTTCTATGGAAACGACAGGATTTTCTTTTGGTATACGAGTATCTCCTTTCCGATGCACTATTCCTTTTTTACTGCGTCCGTCGCTCCCTCACATTGACGAATTAACACAGAAATTGCGTCGCTATGCTGGCCGAAGTGGCTGTGCGGTTAAAGGCGCTGCAGTCTGAAACCGCAAGACCGCTACGGTTGCAGGTTCGAATCCTGCCTCGGGCATGGATGTTTGTGATGTCCTTAGGTTAGTTAGGTTTAACTAGTTCTAAGTTCTAGGGGACCAATGACATCAGCAGTTGAGTCCCATAGTGCTCAGAGCCATTTGAACCATTTTTTGCGTCGCTATGAAATACTTTGGGTTCTATGAGTTCTCCTGCTAAATCGAGTTATGTTTATATGGAAACGAAAGGATTTTCTTTTAGGATACGAGCATCTCCTTTCCGAAGCACTATTCCTCCTCTACTGCATCTCTCGATCCCTCACATTGACGAATTAACACAGAAATTGCGTCGCTATGAAATACTGTGGGTTCTATGACTTCTCCTTCTAAATCGAGTAATGTTTCCATGGAAACGACAGGTTTTTCTTTTGGGATACGAGTATCGCCTTTCCGATGCACTATTCCTTCTTTATTGCATCCCTCACTCCCTCACATTGACGAATTAACTTTGAAATTGCGTCGCTATTAAATACTATCGCTTCTATTACCTCTCCTTCTAAATCGAGTAACTTTTCTACGGAAAAGACAGGATTTTCTTTTGGGGTACGAGTATCTCCTTTCCGATGCACTATTCCTTCTTTACTGCATCCCTCGCTCCCTCACATTGACGAATTAACAATGAAATTTCGTCGCTATGGAATACTCTGGGTTCTATGACTTCTCCTTATAAATCGAGTAACGTTTCTATGCAAACGACACGATTTTCTTTTGAGATACGTGTATCATCTTTCCGATGCACTATTCCTTCATTACTGCATCCCTTACTCCCTCACATTGACGAATTAACACAGAAATTGCGTCGCTATGAAGTACTATGGGTTCTATGACTTCTCCTTCTAAATCGAGAAACGTCTCTATGGAAACGACAGGTTTTTCTTTCGGGATACGAGTATTTCCTTTCCGATGCACTATTCCTTCTTTACTGCGTCCCTGGCTCCCTCACATTGACGAATTAACACATAAATTGCGTCGCTATGAAATACTACGGGTTCTATGACTTCTCCTTCTAAATCGAGTAACGTTTCTGTGGAAACGACAGGATTTTTTTTTGGGATACGAGTATCTCCATTTCGATGCAATATTCCTTCCTTACTGCATCCCTGGCACCCACACATTCACGAATTAACACAGAATTTGCGACTCCATGGAATACTATGTGTTCTATGACTTCTCCATCTAAATCGGGTAACGTTTCTAAGGAAACGACAAGATTTTCTTATGGGATACGAGTATCTCCTTTCCGATCCACTATTCCTTTTTTACCCCATCCCTCGCTCCCTCACATTGTCGAATTAACTCAGAAATTGCGTCGCTATAAAATACTATAGGTTCTATGACATCTCCTTCTAAATCGAGTATCGTTTCTATGGAAACGACAGGATTTTCTTTTGGGATACGAGTATCTCCTTTCCGATGCACTATTCCTACTTTACTGCATCCCTCGTTCCCTAACATTGACGAATAACCACAGACATTGCGTCGCTATGAAATCCTATGGGTTCTATGACTTCTCCTTCTAAATCGAGTAACGTTTCTATGCAAAGGACAGGATTTTCTTTAGGGAAACGAGTATCTCCTTTCCGATGCACTATTCCTTCCTTAAAGCATCCCTCGCTCCCCCACATTGACGAATTAACACAGAAATTGCGTCGCAATGAAATACTATGTGTTCCATGACTTCTTCTTCTAAATCGAGTAACGTTTCTATGGAAACGACAGGATATTCTTTTGGGATACGAGTATCTCCTTTCCGATGCACTATTCCTTCTTTACTGCATCCCTCGCTCCCTCACATTGACGAATTAACAATGAAATTTCGTCGCTATGGAATACTATGGGTTCTATGACTTCTCCTTCTAAATCGAGTGGCGTTTCTATGCAGACGACAGTATTTTATTTTGGGATACGAGTATCTCCTTTCCGATGCACTATTCCTACATTATTGCATCCCTCGTTCCCTCACACTGACGAATAAGCACAGAAATTGCGTCGCTATAAAATCCTATGGGTTCTATGATTTCTCTTTCTAAATCGAGTAACGTTTCAATAGAAACGACAGGATTTTCTTTTGGGATACGACTATCTCCTTTCCGATGCAATATTCCTCCCTTACTGCATCCCTGGCTCCATCACATTGACGAATTAACACAGAAATAGCGAGGCTATGGTTTACTATGTGCGCTATGACTTCTCTCTCTAAATCGAGTAACTTTTCTATAGAAAGGACAGGATTTCCTTTTGGAATCCGAGTATGTCCATTCCGATGCACTATTCCTTCTTTATGGCATCCCTCGCACCCTCACATTGACAAATTAACACAGAGATCGCGTCGCTATGAAATACTATGGGTTCTAAAACTTCTCTTTCTAAATCGAGTAACGTTTCTATTGGAACGACAGGATTTTCTTTTGGGATACGAGTATCTCCTTTCCGATGCACTATTCCCTCTTTACTGCATCTCACGCTCCCTCCCAATGACGAATTAACACAGATATTGCGTCGCTATGAAATACTATGGGTTCCATGACTTCTCCTTCTAAATCGAGTAACGTTTCTATGGAAACGACAGGATTTTCTTTTATGATACCAGTACCACTTTTCCGATGCACTATTAGTTCTTTACTGCATCCCTCGCTCCCTCACATCGAGGAATAAGCACAGAAATTGCGTCGCCATGATAAACTACTATGTTCTATAACTTCTCCTTCTAAATCGTGTAACGTTTCCATGGAAACGACTGGAATTTCTTTTTGGGTACAAGTATCTCCTTTCCGATGCACTATTCCTTCTTTACTACATTCCTCGCCACCTCACATTGACGATTTAACACAGAAATGGCGTCGCTATGAAATACTACGTGTTCCATGACTTCTCCTTCTAAATCGATTAACGTTTCTATGGAAACGAAACGATTTTCGTTTGGTATACGAGTATCTCCTTTCCGATGCACCATTCCTCCTTAACTGCATCCCTCGCTCCCTCACATTGACGAATTAACACAGAAATGGCGTCGCTATAAAATGCTATGGGTTCTATGACTACTCCTTCTAAATCGAGTAACATTACTATGGAAACGTCAGATTTTTCTTTTGGGATACGAGTATTTCCTATCCGCTGCACTATTCCTTCTTTACTACGCCCTGGCTCCCTCACATTGACGAATTAACACAGACATTGCGACGCTATGGAATAATATGTGTTCTATGACTTCTCCTTCTAAATCGAATAACGTTTCTATGGAAACGACAGGATTTTCGTTTGGGATACGAGTAACTCCTTTCCGATGCACTATTCTTTCTATCCTGCATCCCTCGCTCCCTCACATTGTCGAATTAACACAGAAATTGCGTCGCTATGAAATACTATAGGTTCTATGACATCTCCTTCTAAATCGAGTATCGTTTCTATGGAAACGACAGGATTTTCTTTTGGGATACGAGTATCTCCTTTCCGATGCACTATTCCTACTTTACTGCATCCCTCGTTCCCTAACATTGACGAATAACCACAGACATTGCGTCGCTATGAAATCCTATGGGTTCTATGACTTCTCCTTCTAAATCGAGTAACGTTTCTATGCAAAGGACAGGATTTTCTTTTGGGAAACGAGTATCTCCTTTCCGATGCACTATTCCTTCCTTAAAGCATCCCTCGCTCCCTCACATTGACGAATTAACACAGAAATTGCGTCGCAATGAAATACTATGGGTTCCATGACTTCTTCTTCTAAATCGAGTAACGTTTCTATGGAAACGACAGGATATTCTTTTGGGATACGAGTATCTCCTTTCCGATGCACTATTCCTTCTTTACTGCATCCCTCGCTCCCTCACATTGACGAATTAACAATGAAATTTCGTCGCTATGGAATACTATGGGTTCTATGACTTCTCCTTCTAAATCGAGTGGCGTTTCTATGCAGACGACAGTATTTTATTTTGGGATACTAGTATCTCCTTTCCGATGCACTATTCCTACATTATTGCATCCCTCGTTCCCTCACACTGACGAATAAGCACAGAAATTGCGTCGCAATGAAATCCTATGGGTTCTATGATTTCTCTTTCTAAATCGAGTAACGTTTCAATAGAAACGACAGGATTTTCTTTTGGGAAACGACTATCTCCTTTCCGATGCAATATTCCTCCCTTACTGCATCTCTGGCTCCATCACATTGACGAATTAACACAGAAATAGCGAGGCTATGGTTTACTATGTGCGCTATGACTTCTCTCTCTAAATCGAGTAACGTTTCTATAGAAAGGACAGGATTTCCTTTTGGAATCCGAGTATGTCCATTCCGATGCACTATTCCTTCATTATTGCATTCCTCGCACCCTCACATTGACAAATTAACACAGAGATTGCGTCGCTATGAAATACTATGGGTTCTATAACTTCTCTTTCTAAATCGAGTAACGTTTCTATTGGAACGACAGGATTTTCTTTTGGGATACGAGTATCTCCTTTCCGATGCACTATTCCTTCTTCACTGCATCCCTCGCTCCCTCTCATTGACGAATTAACACAGAAATTGCGTCGCTATGAAATACTATGGGTTCTATGATTTCTCCCTCTAAATCGAGTAACGTTTCTATTTTGACGACAGGATTTTCTTTTGGGATACGAGTATCTCCTTTCCGATGCATAATTCCTTCTTTACTGCATCCCTCGCTACCTCACATTTACGAATTAACACAGAAATTGCGTCGCTACGAAATACCATGGGTTCAATGACTTCTCCTTCTAAATCGAGTAACTGTTTCTATGGAAACGAAATGATTCTCTTTTGGGATACTGGTATCCGAGTATCTCCTTTCCGATGCACTATTCCTTCTTTACTGCATTCCTCGCTACCTCACATTGACGAATAAACACAGAAATGGCGTCGCTATGAAATACTATGGGTTCCACGACTTCTCCTTCTACATCGAGTAACGTTTCTATGGAAACGATAGGATTTTCTTTTGGTATACGAGTATCTCCTTTCCGATGCACTATTCCTTCTTTACTGCATCCCTCGCTCCCACACATTGAAGAATTAACACAGAATTTGCGTCGCTATGAATTACTATGGGTACCATGACTTCTCCATCTAAATCGAGTAACGTTTCAATGGAAACGACAGGATTTTCTTTTGGGATACGAGTATCTCTTTTCCGATGAACTATTCCTTCTTTACTGCATCCCTGGCTCCCTCACATTGACGAATGAACGCAGAAATTGCGACTCTATGGAATACTATGTGTTCTATGACTTCTCCTTCTAAATCGAGTAACGTTTCTATAGAAACGACAGGATTTTCTTTTGGGATACGAGTATCTCCTTTCCGATGCACTATTCCTACTTTACTGCATCCCTCGTTCCCTAACATTGACGAATAAGCACAGACATTGCGTCGCTATGAAGTCCTATGGGTTCTATGACTTCTCCTTCTAAATCGAGTAACGTTTCTATGCAAAGGACAGGATTTTCTTTTGAGAAACGAGTATCTCCTTTCCGATGCACTATTCCTTCCTTAAAGCGTCCTTCGCTCCCTCACTTTGACGAATTAACACAGAAATTGCGTCGCAATGAAATACTGTGGGTTCTATGACTTCTTTCTATGCAGACGACAGGATATCCTTTTGGGATCCGAGTATGTCCATTCCGATGCACTATTCCTTCTTTATTGCATCACTCGCACCCTCACATTGACGAATTAACACAGAGATTGCGTCGCTATGAAATACTATGGGTTCTAAAACTTCTCTTTCTAAATCGAGTATCGTTTCTATGGATACGGTAGGATTTTCTTTTGGTATACGAGTATCTCCTTTCCGAAGCACTATTCCTTCTTTACTGCATCCCTCGCTCCCTCAGAATGACGAACTAACTCAGATATTGCGTCACTATGAATTACTATGGGTTCTATGACTTCTCCTTCTATATCGAGAAACGTTTCTATGGGAACAACAGGTTTTTCTTTCGGGATACGAGTATCTCCTTTCCAATGCACTATTCCTTCTGTACTGCATCCCTGGCTACCTCACATTGACGAATTAACACAGATATTGTGACGCTATTGTATGATATGTGTTGTATGACTTCACCTTTTAAAACGAGTTACGTTTCTATGGAAACGACAGGACTTTCTTTTGGGATACGTCTATCTCCTTTCCAATGCACTAGTCCTTCTTTACTGCATCCCTGGCTCCCTCACATTCACGAATTAACACAGTAAATGCGACTCCATGGAATACCATGTGTTCTATGACTCCTCCTTCTAAATCGAGTAACGTTTCTAAGGAAACGACAGGATTTTCTCATGGGATACGAGTATCTCCTTTCCGATGCACTATTCCTTCTTGACTGCATCCCTCGCTCCCTCACATTGTTTAATTAACATAGAAATTGCGTCGCTATGAAATACTATGGGTTCCATGACTTCTCCTTCTAAATCGAGTAACGTTTCTATGGAAACGACAGGATTTTCTTTTGGGATACGACTATCTCCTTTCCGATGCACTATTCCTACTTTACTGATTGCCTCGTTCCCTAACATTGACGAATAAGCACAGAAAATGCGTCGCTATGAAATCCTATGGGTTCTATGACTTCTCCTTCTAAATCTAGTAACTTTTCTATGGAAACGACAGGATTTTCTTTTGGGATACGACTATCTCCTTTCCGATGCACTATTCCTTCGTGACTCCATCACTGGCTCCAACACACTGACGAATTAACACAGAAATTGCCACGCTATGGATTACTATGTGCTCTATGACTTCTCCTTCTAAATAGAATGTAGATTCTATGGAAGGGAAAGGATTTTCTTATCGAATCAGAGTATGTCCTTTCCGATGCACTTTTCCTTTTTTATTGCATCCCTCGCACCCTCATATTGACGAATTAACACAGAGATTGCGTCGCTATGAAATACGATGGGTTCTATAACTTCTCTTTCTAAATCGAGTAACGTGTCCATGGAAACGACCGGATTTTCTTTTGGGACACGAGTATCTCCTTTCCGATGCACTATTCCCTCTTTACTGCATCTCTCGCTCACTCACATTGACGAATTAACACAGAAATTGCGTCGCTATGAAATACTATGGGTTCCATGACTTCTCCGTCTAAATCGAGTAACGTTCCTATGGAAACGACAGGATTTTCTTTTATGATACGAGTACCTCCTTTCCGATGCACTATTAGTTCTTCACTGCAACCCTCGCTCCCTCACATTGACGAATAAGCGGAGAAATTGCGTCGCCATGTACAACTATGGGTTCTATAACTTCTCCTTCTAAATCGAGTAACGTTTCAATGGAAACGACAGGATTTTACTTTGAGAAACGAGTATCTCCTTACCGATGCACTATTCCTACTTTACTGATTGCCTCGTTCCCTAACATTGACGAATAATCACAGAAAATGCGTCGCTATGAAATCCTATGGGTTCTATGACTTCTCCTTCTAAATCGAGTAACGTTTCAATGGAAACGACAGGATTTTCTTTTGGTATACTGGTATACGAGTATCACCTTTCCGATGCACTATTCCTTCTATCCCGCATCCCTCGCACCCTCACATTGACGAATTAACACAGATATTGCGTCAGTATGAAATACTATGAGTTCTATTACTTCCCTCTTAAATCGAGTTACGTTTCTATGGAAACGACAGGATTTTCTTTTGGGATACGTCTATCTCCTTTCCTATGCACTAGTCCGTCTTTACTGCATCCCTGGCTACCTCACATTCACGAATTAACACAGTAATTGCGACTCCATGGAATACTATGTGTTCTATGACTTCTCCTTCTAAATCGAGTAACGTTTCTAAGGAAACGACAGGATTTTCTCATGGGATACGAGTATCTCCTTTCCGATGCTCTATTCCTTCTTTACTGCATCCCTCGCTCCCTCATATTGTTGAATTAACATAGAATTTGCGTCGCTATGAAATACTATGGGTTCTATGATTTCTCCTTAAAATTCGAGTTACATTTCTATAGAAACGACAGAATTTTCTTTTGGGATAGGAGTATCTCCTTTCCGATGCACTATTCCTCCTCTACTGCATCCCTCGATCCCTCACATTGACGAATTAACACTGAAATTGCGTCGCTATGAAATACAATGTGTTCTATAACTGCTCCTTCTAAATCGAGTAACGTTTCTATTGAAACGACAGGTTATTCTTTTGGGATACGAGTATCTCCTTTCCGATGCACTATACCTTCTACACTGCATCCCTCGCTCCCTCACATTGACAAATTAACAATGAAATAGCGTCTCTATGATATACTATGGGTTCTATGACATCTCCTTCTAAATCGAGTAACGTTTCTATGGAAACGACAGAATTTTCTTTTGGGATACGAGTATCTCCTTTCCGATGCACTATTCCTCCTCTACTGCATCCCTCGATCCCTCACATTGACGAATTAACACTGAAATTGCGTTGCTATGAAATACTATGTGTTCTATAACTGCTCCTTCTAAATCGAGTAACGTTTCTATTGAAACGACAGGTTATTCTTTTGGGATACAACTATCTCCTTTCCGGTGCACTATTCCTTCTTCACTTCATCCCTCGCTCCCTCACATTGACGAATTAACACAGAAATTGCGTCTCTATGATAGACTATGTGTTCTATGACTTCTCCTTCTAAATCGAGTAACGTTTCTAAGGAAACGACAGGATTTTCTTATGGGATACGAGAATCTCCTTTCCTATGCACTATTCCCTCTTAACTGTATCCCTTGCTCCCTCACATTGACAAATTAACTCAGAAATTGCGTTGCTCTAAAATACCATTGGTTCGATGACTTGTCCTTCTAAATCGAGTAACGTTTCAATGGAAACAAAGGGATTTTCTTTTGGGATAGGAGTATCTCCACTCTGCTGCACTATTCCTTCTTTACTGCAACTCTCGCTCCCTCAGATTGACGAATTAACACAGATATTGCGTCGCTACGAATTACTATGGGTTCTATGACTTCTCCTACTATATCGAGAAACGTTTCTATGGAAACGACAGGTTTTTCTTTCGGGATACGAGTATCTCCTTTCCGATGCGCTATTCCTTCTTTACTGCATCCCTTTCTCCCTCACATTGACGAATTAACACAGATATTGTGAGGCTATGGTATGATATGTGTTGTATGACTTCTCCTTCTAGATCGAGTAACGTTTCCATGGAAACGACAGGATTTTCGTTTGGGATACGAGTATCTCCTTTCCGATGCACTATTCCTTCTATCCTGCATCCCTCGCTCCCTCACATCGACGAATTAACACAGAAATTGCGTCGCTATGAAATACTATGTGTTCTATGACTTCTCCTTCTAAATCGAGTAACGATTCTATGGAAACGACAGGATCACCGTTTGGGATACGAGTATCTCCTTTCCGATGCACTATTCCTTCTATCCTGCATCCCTCGCTCCCTCACATTGACGAATTAACACAGAAATTGCGTAAGTATGAAATACTATGGGTTCTATGACATCTCTTTTTAAAACGAGTTACGTTTCTATGGAGAAGACAGGATTTTCTTTTGGGATACGTCTATCTCCTTTCCTATGCACTACTCCTTCTTTACTGCATCCCTGGCTCCCTCACATTCATGAATTAACACAGTAATTGCGACTCCATGGAATACTATGTGTTCTATAACTTCTCCTTCTAAATCGAGTAACGTTACTAAGGAAACGACAGGATTTTCTCATGGGATACGAGTATCTCCTTTCCGATGCACTATTCCCTCTTTACTGCATCCCTCGCTCCTCCACATTGTTGAATTAACATAGAATTTGCGCCGCTATGAAATACTATGAGTTCTATGATTTCTCCTTAAAAATCGAGTTACGTTTCTATGGAAACGACAGAATTTTCTTTTGGGATACGAGTATCTCCTTTCCGATGCACTATTCCTTCCTGACTCCATCCGTGGCTCCATCACATTGACGAACTAACACAGAAATTGCGACGCTATGGATTACTATGTGCTCTATGACATCCCTTCTAAATCGAATATCGATTCTATGAAAGGACAGGATTTTCTTATCGGATCCGAGTACGTCCTTTCCGATGCACTTTTCCTTCTCTATTGCATCCCTCGCACCCTCACATTGACGAATTGACACAGAGATTGCGTCGCTATGAAATACTATAGGTTCTTTGATTTCTCTTTAAAAATCGAGTTACGTTTCTATGGAAACGACAGAATTTTCTTTTGGGATACGAGTATCTCCTTTCCGATGCACTATTCCTCCTCTACTGCATCCCTCGATCCCTCACATTGACGAATTAACAATGAAATTGCGTCTCTATGAAATACTATGGGTTCTATGACTTCTCCTTCTAAATCGAGTAATGTTTTAATGGAAACGACAGGATTTTACTTTGAGATACGAGTAGCTCCTTACCGATATACTATTCCCATTTTACTGATTGCCTCGTTCCCTAACATTGACTAATAAGCACAGAAAATGAGTCGCTATGAAATCCTATGGGTTCTATGATTTCTCCTTCTAAATTGAGTGACTTTTCTATGGAAACGACAAGATTTTCTTTTGGGATACGACTATCTCCTTTCCGATGCAGTACTCCTTCCTTACTCCATCCCTGGCTCCATCACATTGACGAATCAACACAGAAATTGCGACGCTATGGAATACTATGTGCTCTATGACATCTCCTCCTAAATCGAACATCGATTCTATGGAAGGGAAAGGATATTCTTATCGGATCCGAGTATCTCCTTGCCGATGCACTATTCCTTCTTTATTGCATCCCTCATACCCTCATATTGACGAATTAACACAGAGATTGCATTCGCTATGAAATACTATGGGTTCTATAACTTCTCT